>NC_086450.1:17596247-17786768 GCF_028390025.1 Pseudophryne corroboree
GTCTGAAGTGCGTCCTTTCTTGTCAGAGCCGGGGGCAGAGGAAAGAAGCTGTACAACACAGCTAGTCCCCAGGAACAGAATCCTCCCCGGCCTCTACAAAAATCCACCGCATGTCGCTGGGGCTCCACAGGCGGAGCTAGGCCCGGTGGGGACACGCCTTCGTAAGTTCAGCCACAAGTGGGTTCACTCCCTGTTAGATCCCTGGGCAATAGAAATTGTATCGCAGGGATACAGGCTGGACTGTGAGAAGATGCCCCCTCACTGAGGACCCGGCGGGCTTCCCCCCAAGAGAGGGAGCCAGTGTTAACTGCAATTCGTAAATTGTATCTTCAACAGGTGGTGGTCAAGGGTCCCCTCCTTCAACAAGAGGGTGTTATTATTCGACCATGTTATAATCCCGAAACCAGACGGTTCGGTTAGACCCATATTGTATTAAAATCCCTGAACATATACCTGAAAAGGTTCAGGTTCAAGATGGAATCGCTAAGAGCGGTCATTGCAAGCTTGAAATGAATCGGGACATAAGGGATGCATACCTTCGTGTCCCCATTTATCCACCTCATCAGGCATACCTCAGAATTGCGGTACGGAATTGTCATTACCAATTTCACCAAGGTAATGGCGGATATGATGGTGCTCCTGCGGAAGCAAGGTGTCACTATTATCACATACTTGGATGATCTCCTCATAAAAGCGAGATCAAGAGAGCAGTTGCTGGACAGCGTATCACCTTCTCTGGAAGTGAAACGGCAACATGACTGGATTCTATATATTCGGAAGTCGCAGTTGGTTCCTACAGCTCATCTGCCTTGCCTAGGCATGATCCTAGACACAGACCAGAAGAGGGTTTATCTCCCGATAGAGAGAGCTCAGGAGCTCATGACACTGGTCAGGAATCCATTGAAAACCAAAACAGTGATGCACTCGAGTCCTGGGAAGGATGATGGCATCATACGAGGCCATCCCCTTCGGCTGGTTCCATGCAAGGACAATGGAACTTACTGGACAAGTGGTCCGGATCACATCTTCAGATGCATCGGTTAATCACCCTATCCCCCAGGGCCAGGGTGTCTCTCCTGTGGTGGCTGCGGAGTGCTCACCTTCTCGAGGGCCGAAGATTCGGCATTCAGGATTGGGTCCTGGTGACCACGGATGCAAGCCTCCGAGGGTGGGGGGCAGTTACACAGGAAAGAAAATTCCAAGGTTTGTGGTCAAGCCAACAGACTTGCCTTCACATCAATATCCTGGAACTAAGGGCCATATACAACGCCCTAAGTCAAGCGGAGTTCCTGCTTCGCGACCAACCGGTTCTGATCCAGTCAGACCGCAGGGGCTCATGTAAACCGCCAGGGCGGCACAAGGAGCAGGGTGGCGAGGGTAGAAGCCACCAGAATTCTTCGCTGGGCGGAGAATCAAGTAAGCGCACTGTCAGCAGTGTTCGTTCCGGGAGTGGACACGACCTCTACCCGGGAAAGTGGTGACTTCATCAGGAAGTCTTCACGCAGTTTTGCAAATTGATGGAAACTGCCTCAGGTGGATGGCGTCCCACCTCAATAAAAAAGGTTTTACGCTGGGTCAAGGGACTCTCAGGCGATAGCTGTGGTCGCACTAGTAACACCGTGGGTGTTCCAGTCGGTCTATATATTCCCTCCTCTTCCTCTCAGACCCAAGGGCTGAGAATTGTAATAAACGGAGGAGTGTGAACAATATTCTTTACTCCGGATTGGCCAAGAAGGACTCGGTACCCGGAACTGCAAGAAATGCTCTCAGAGGACCTATGGCCTCTGCCTTCTCAGTCAGGACATGTTGCAACAGGGACCCTGTCTGATCCAAGACTTACCGCGGCTGCGTTGGACGGCATGGCGGTTGAACGCCGGATCCTAGCGGAAAAGGGCGTTCCGGATGCAGTTATTCCTACGCTGATAAAGGCTAGGAAAGACGTGACAGCAAGACTTTTTCACTGTATATGGCGAAAATAGGTTGCTTGGTGTGTGGCCGGGAAGGCCCTACAGAGGAATTCCAGTTGGGTCGATTCCTGCACTTCCTACAGTCAGGAGTGACTATGGGCCTAAAATTAGGATCCATAAAGGCCAAGATTTCGGCCCTATCCCTTTTTCTCTCAAAAAGAACTGGCTTCACTGCCTGAAGTTCGGACGTTGTACAGGGGTGCTGCATATTCAGCCCCTTTTGTGCCTCCAGTGGCACCTTTTGATCTTAACGTGTGTTGGATTCCTAAAATCCCACTGCTTTGAGCCACTTAAGACCGTGGAGCTAAAATGTCTCACGTGGAAAGTGGTCATGCTTTTGGCCTTA
Source organism: Pseudophryne corroboree (assembly GCF_028390025.1). Classification (NCBI taxonomy): domain Eukaryota; kingdom Metazoa; phylum Chordata; class Amphibia; order Anura; family Myobatrachidae; genus Pseudophryne; species Pseudophryne corroboree. The sequence goes on from NC_086450.1 coordinate 17,598,561, forward strand.
GCTTGGACTAGGCGTGTGTCAGAATTGGCGGCTTTGTCATGTAAAAGCCCATATCTGATCTTCCATATGGAAAGGGCAGAATGGAGGACTCGTCCCCAATTTCTCCCTAAGGTGGTATCATCGTTTCATTTGAACCAACCTATTGTGGTGCCTGCGGCTACTAGGGACTTGGAGGATTCCAAGTTGCTGGACGTAGTCCGGGCCCTGAAACTTTATGTTTCCAGGACGGCTAGAGTCAGAAAAACTGACTCGCTATTTATCCTGCATGCACCCAACAAGCTGGGTGCTCCTGCTTCAAAGCAGACTATTGCTCGCTGGATCTGTAGCACGATTCAGCTTGCACATTCTGCGGCTGGACTGCTGCATCCTAAATTAGTAAAAGCCCATTCCACGAGGAAGGGGGCTCTTCTTGGGCGGCTGCCCGAGGGGTCTCGGCTTTACAACTTTGCCGAGCTGCTACTTGGTCGGGTTCAAACACTTTTGCAAAATTCTACAAGTTTGATACCCTGGCTGAGGAGGACCTTGAGTTTGCTCATTCGGTGCTGCAGAGTCATCCGCACTCTCCCGCCCGTTTGGGAGCTTTGGTATAATCTAGTGATGAGCGGATTCGGTTTTACTCGGTTTTACTCGGTTCTCAAAACGGCATCTTATTGGCTCACGGATGTCACGTGTTTTGGATAGCCAATAAGATGCCGTTTTGAGAACCGAGTAAAACCGAGTAAAACCGAACCTCGCTCATCACTAGTATAATCCCCATGGTCCTTACGGAGTACCCAGCATCCACTAGGACGTCAGAGAAAATAAGAATTTACTCACCGGTAATTCTATTTCTCGTAGTCCGTAGTAGATGCTGGGAGCCCGTCCCAAGTGCGGACTCTCTGCAATACATGTATATAGTTATTGCTTAACTAAAGGGTTATTGTATGAGCCATCTGTTGAGAGAGGCTCAGTTATTGTTCATACTGTTAACTGGGTATAGTTATCACGAGTTGTACGGTGTGATTGGTGTGGCTGGTATGAGTCTTACCCAGGATTCCAAATCCTTTCCTAGTAATGTCAGCTCTTCCGGGCACAGTTTCCCTAACTGGGGTCTGGAGGAGGGGCATGGAGGGAGGAGCCAGTGCACACCAGATATAGTACCTAATCTTTCTTTTAAGAGTGCCCGGTCTCCTGCGGAGCCCGTCTATACCCCCTGGTCCTTACGGAGTACCCAGCATCCACTACGGACTACGAGAAATAGAATTACCGGTGAGTAAATTCTTATTATTAAATAGTCTGTAAAACACAATAATGAATATATGATAATAGGAAATACTGTTACCTACGGCATAAATAAATAAATAAATAACGGTAGGATATCACAGGATTGAAATACTCTGAATAGCAATTGAGTTCAAGACTGTCCAAACAACAATAATAACAGAATGTTAATAAAGTGCCACAATGAAACCTTTCCATTGCAATGTACAGCAGATGAAAGAGATTATTTTACATTGATTGCATGTTTACTGTTATACCCCTTTTCAGACCGCATTTGGCGGGTCGCACCCGGGAGCTGCACACTGGCGACCCCAGCCCGGCATAATGGGGGTCATTCCGAGTTGATTGTAGATCTTCTTCCCTGACATGCGAGGAGACGCCCAGCACAGGGCTAGCCCGCCCCGCATGTCAGTCCGGCCCCCCTCGCAGAAGTGCAAAGGCATCGCACAGCGGCGATGCCTTTGCACTTCAAGAGTAGCTCCCAGCCAGCGCAGCTTTAGCGTGCTGGCCGGGAGCTACTCATCGCTACCTGGCCCGCAGCGGCTGCGTGTGACGTCACACAGCCGCTGCGGCACGCTCCCCGTTCGGTCCAGCCACGCCCACGAAATGGTGGCCAAACGTCGCTGTTTTGCCCCCTCCCGCCCATCGACCACCTCTGCCTGTCAATCAGGCAGATGCGATCGTAGCGCAGCGACGTGTAGCCATGCGCCAGCACACTGCGGCTCCGGCGCATGCGCAGTTCTGACCCGATCGCTGCGAAAAACTGTAGCGTGCGATCGGGTCAGAATGACCCCCATTGCCTCAGCTTGTGTATCTTCAGAGGCACTCAGACTCTGCAACATGACCTGATTTGCACCGATGGTACCGATGTATCAGCAATTATATGCCTTCAGATGGACACGATGTGACTGCAGTGGGCGTCCCTATGCCCATATTAGCATATCATCACAATTGCGTACGGCAAAAGATGCACAATAAGTAAGAATGCAGATGCACTATTCAAACATTACTAATTAGAACTTCCATACATTTTGCTATTAAATAGAATTTTTTTTGCATAATCTTGGCCAAAATGACGCTCTTACCCACCACGTTCACATGTTCATAATGTTGACATTAAACACGTCAATACCAGAATGTCAACAGTACATTTTGTGTTATTTGTAGGGTTAGGCTAAATAATGCAAAAAAAAACAGTCGACATTCAGGTGTCGACATGTCAAATGTTGCTTGACAACACAATGGGGGTCATTCCGAGTTGATCGCACGTAGCAACTGTTTGCTGCTCGTGCGATCAACCCGACGCCGCCTATGGGGGAGTGTATTTTAGCATAGCAAGGCTGCGATTGCTTGTGCAGCCCTGCTATACTAAAAAAGTGTATAGCAAATCAAGACCAGCCCTGGACATACTTACCCTGTGCGACGGATCGAGCGATGCAGGTCCCGGATTTGAAGTCAGACATCCGCCCTCAAAACGCCTGGACACGTCTGGACACGCCTGCGTTCGCTGGACCACTCCCGGAAAACGGTCAGTTGACGCCCCGACACGCCTTCCTCCTGTCAGTCTTCTTTCGGTCGCCGCTGCGACCGCTTTCCTCGTTCCCGGCATCGTTGCCCAGCGACAGTCGTTGCTGGGCAACGATGCGTGTGCGCAACGTGCATGGCGCGCATGCGCAGTCCTGACCCTTTTGCACCGCAGCGTAGAAACGGTGCGTGCGAATGGGTCGGAATGACCCCCAATGTCCAGAGCCACTTTCTGACTGCCGACAATCAGAACCTTTTGACATCCCGTTGGCGACATACTGAATGTTGTCTTTTCTTCCGATCAGGGGTTAAAGTGAGCTGGAACGGGGCGCAACTGCCTTCCGTCAGTTCCACTTTGAGACGGAACGCAGCTACGCCCCCTCTGGCTCACGTAACCCGATGTCCCGGCGCTGCAGGGAGATGCCGGGCGCCCGCTGAGATTGCGTTACCATCGGATGCCCGGCTCCCTCTTCACAGCGTCAGCCGGAGGCAGGAGCACACTACTGAGCTCCAGCTTCCGTCTCTGTCAGTGCGCGCTATGGAAGAGACGTCATGACATCTCTCCCATAGTGCCGAGGAGCGGAAGCCGAGAGGACTGTGGCGGGAGCGGGGCTTGGTGAGTATGGTGTCCTTCCCCCTCCCATATATGTACCAGTGGTGCTTCTACTGGGGGACAAGCTACAATGTGGCAAACTACTGGGGGAATTATTACTGGGGCCGGGGCATTACAACTGAGGGCATAACTACAGGGGCATTACTACAAGGGGGCAAACTACAGGGGGCCTAAACTACTGGCGGCATTACTACTTGGGGGCTAAACTACTGGGGGCATAACTACAGGGGGCAAACTACACTACAGGGGGGCATTATTACAAGGGGGCAAACTACTGGGGGCACTACTAACGGGGGCTATCTACTGGGGACAAACTACATTGGGGCTAAACAACTTGGGGCACAACTGCAGGGGGCATTACCACTGGGGGCTAAACTACATGGGGAAAACTACATGATGGCTAAACTACAGGGGGCTAAACAACTGGGGGCATTACTACAGGCAACATTACTACTGGGGGCAATACTACACAGGGGCATTACCATTAGGGCATTACTGATGGGGTGCACTACTAATGAGGGCATTGTAAAGGGGGCACTTCATAAGGGGCATCACTCCTGGGGACATAAGGGGTACTACTATTGCGGGCATTGCATAAGGGGTGCTACTGCTGTGTGCATTGTATAAGGGGCACTACTAATGTGTGCATTGTATAAGGGGTGCTACTACTGTGTGCATTGTATAAGGGGCACTACTACTGTGTGCATTGTATAAGGGGCACTACTACTGTGTGCATTGTATAAGGGGCACTACTGCTGTGGGCATTGTATAAGGGGCACTACTGCTGTGGGCATTGTATAAGGGGCACTACTACTGTGTGCATTGTATAAGGGGCACTACTGCTGTGGGCATTGTATAAGGGGCACTACTACTGTGTGCATTGTATAAGGGGTGCTACTGCTGTGGGCATTGTATAAGGGGCACTACTACTGAGTGCATTGCATAAGGGGCACTACTACTGTGGGCATAGTATAAGGGGCACTACTACTGTGTGCATTGTATAAGGGGCACTACTACTGTGTGCATTGTATAAGGGGCACTACTACTGTGTGCATTGTATAAGAGGTGCTACTGCTGTGGGCATTGCTGTATGTGTATTACGGCGTGCTACCAGTGCTCGAAGTGGACCTGTATAACGGCACTTCTTCGAGCACTGCAGGGCCGACAAAGAAGCTGAGCTCCTGGCCCGCCTTCCGTCCCTCCGCCCCTGCCATCACCGCCGCACTGGAAGCCCTGGTTCCAGACTCCCATCTGCAGCGGATCTGGGATCCTGCCTCCGGCTTTATTATCCCTGCTGCAGCTTCGAGCTCCTGTGATCGCGGTGCTACTAGTTCAAATCTGTCGCTGATTGGCTGCCGGTCTGCGGCAGTTTTGAAATATTAGTGCCGCGGTCACAGGAGCTCAATGCGGCGGCATGGATAATAAAGCCAGCCTGGTCCCAGATCCGCTGCAGCCGCCCTCAGCCTCCTCTTCCGCCCCGCCATCGGACCTCTACACACCCACAGCCTCCTCCTCAGCACTGTCTCCGAGGCCCACAGCCTCCTCCACCCCACGCCTACCACAGCCTACTCATCCACCTCACCACAGACCACCGCCGCTGCTAAACAGGTAATCTTACCCTGCTGCCTTTCTCTTTCCCTAGTGTATGCCCTTGCTGTCACTCTCCATGTCCCTGCTGTCACTCTCCATGTCCCTGCTGTCACTCCCCCTGTCCCTGCTGTCACTCTCCATGTCCCTGCTGTCACTCTATAATGTGAATTTTGGCTCATACTGTGTGCTATAATGTGGATTTTGTCTCATACTGTGTAGTATAATGTGAATTTCGTCTCATACTGTGTGGTATAATGTGAATTTTGGCTCATACTGTTGAGTATAATGTGAATTTCGGCTCATACTGTGTGGTATAATGTGAATTTCGGCTCATACTGTTGGGTATAATGTGAATTTCGGCTCATACTGTGTGGTATAATGTGAATTTCGGCTCATACTGTTGGGTATAATGTGAATTTCGGCTCATACTGTGTAATAATAAGATTTTACTCACCGGTAAATCTATTTCTCGTAGTCCGTAGTGGATGCTGGGACTCCGTAAGGACCATGGGGAATAGCGGCTCCGCAGGAGACTGGGCACAACTAAAGAAAGCTTTAGGACTACCTGGTGTGCACTGGCTCCTCCCCCTATGACCCTCCTCCAGACCTCAGTTAGGATACTGTGCCCGGAAGAGCTGACACAATAAGGAAAGATTTTGAATCCCGGGTAAGACTCATACCAGCCACACCAATCACACCGTATAACTCGTGATACTATACCCAGTTAACAGTATGAAATATAACTGAGCCTCTCAACAGATGGCTCAACAATAACCCTTTAGTTAAACAATAACTATATACAAGTATTGCAGACAATCCGCACTTGGGATGGGCGCCCAGCATCCACTATGGACTACGAGAAATAGATTTACCGGTAAGTAAAATTTTATTTTCTCTGACGTCCTAAGTGGATGTTGGGACTCCGTAAGGACCATGGGGATTATACCAAAGCTCCCAAATGGGCGGGAGAGTGCGGATGACTCTGCAGCACCGAATGAGCAAACTCTAGGTCCTCCTCAGCCAGGGTATCAAATTTGTAGAATTTTGCAAATGTGTTTGACCCCGACCAAGTAGCTGCTCGGCAAAGTTGTAAAGCCGAGACCCCTCGGGCAGCCGCCCAAGAAGAGCCCACCTTCCTCGTGGAATGGGTTTTCACTGATCTAGGATGCGGCAGTCCAGCCGCAGAATGTGCAAGCTGAATCGTACTACAGATCCAGCGAGCAATAGTCTGCTTTGAAGCAGGAGCACCCAGCTTGTTGGGTGCATACAGGATAAATAGCGAGTCAGTTTTCCTGACACTAGCTGTCCTGGAACATAATTTTTCAGGGCCCTGACTACTAGAGATGAGCGGGTTCGGTTTCTCTGAATCCGAACCCGCACGAACTTCATGTTTTTTTTCACGGGTCCGAGCGACTCGGATCTTCCCGCCTTGCTCGGTTAACCCGAGCGCGCCCGAACGTCATCATGACGCTGTCGGATTCTCGCGAGACTCGGATTCTATATAAGGAGCCGCGCGTCGCCGCCATTTTCACACGTGCATTGAGATTGATAGGGAGAGGACGTGGCTGGCGTCCTCTCCGTTATAGTAGAAAAGAGTAAAGACTGAGTGACTTAGTTATAATTGTGGGGAGGATTGGGGACGGGGAGCAGCTGTTAGGGAGTACAGTGATTTAGATTAGGAGAGAGAGAGAGAGAGAGATTGACCTGATTTACTGGAGCTTAGGAGTACTGTAGAAGAGAGTGCAGAGTTTACTAGTGACTGACCACAGTGACCACCAGACAGTGCAGTTTTATTTAATATATCCGTTCTCTGCCTGAAAAAAACGATACACACAGTGACTCAGTCACATACCATATCTGTGTGCACTGCTCAGCCCAGTGTGCTGCATCATCTATGTATATATTATATATCTGACTGTGCTCAGCTCACACAGCTTATAATTGTGGGGGAGACTGGGGAGCACTGCAGTGCCAGTTATAGGTTATAGCAGGAGCCAGGAGTACAAGACAGTCACATACCATATCTGTGTGCACTGCTCAGCCCAGTGTGCTGCATCATCTATGTATATATTATATATCTGACTGTGCTCAGCTCACACAGCTTATAATTGTGGGGGAGACTGGGGAGCACTGCAGTGCCAGTTATAGGTTATAGCAGGAGCCAGGAGTACATATTATATTAAAATTAAACAGTGCACACTTTTGCTGCAGGAGTGCCACTGCCAGTGTGACTGACCAGTGACCTGACCACACTGACCACCAGTATAGTTAGTAGTATACTATATTGTGATTGCCTGAAAAAGTTAAACACTCGTCGTGTGACTTCACTTGTGTGGTGTTTTTTTTTTTATTCTATAAAAAACTCATTCTGCTGACAGACAGTGTCCAGCAGGTCCGTCATTATATAATATATATACCTGTCCGGCTGCAGTAGTGATATATATATATTTTTTATATCATTATTTATCATCCAGTCGCAGCAGACACAGTACGGTAGTTCACGGCTGTAGCTACCTCTGTGTCGGCACTCGGCAGTCCGTCCATAATTGTATACCACCTAACCGTGGTTTTTTTTTCTTTCTTCTTTATACATACATACTACGACATCTCTTTATCAACCAGTCTATATTAGCAGCAGACACAGTACAGTACGGTAGTTCACGGCTGTGGCTACCTCTGTGTCGGCACTCGGCAGTCCGTCCATAATTGTATACCACCTAACCGTGGTTTTTTTTTCTTTCTTCTTTATACATACATACTACGACATCTCTTTATCAACCAGTCTATATTAGCAGCAGACACAGTACAGTACGGTAGTTCATGGCTGTGGCTACCTCTGTGTCGGCACTCGGCAGTCCGTCCATAATTGTATACCACCTAACCGTGGTTTTTTTTTCTTTCTTCTTTATACGTACATACTACGACATCTCTTTATCAACCAGTCTATATTAGCAGCAGACACAGTACAGTACGGTAGTTCACGGCTGTGGCTACCTCTGTGTCGGCACTCGGCAGTCCGTCCATAATTGTATACCACCTAACCGTGGTTTTTTTTTCTTTCTTCTTTATACATACATACTACGACATCTCTTTATCAACCAGTCTATATTAGCAGCAGACACAGTACAGTACGGTAGTTCACGGCTGTGGCTACCTCTGTGTCGGCACTCGGCAGTCCGTCCATAATTGTATACCACCTAACCGTGGTTTTTTTTTCTTTCTTCTTTATACGTACATACTACGACATCTCTTTATCAACCAGTCTATATTAGCAGCAGACACAGTACAGTACGGTAGTTCACGGCTGTGGCTACCTCTGTGTCGGCACTCGGCAGTCCGTCCATAATTGTATACCACCTACCCGTGGTTTTTTTTTCTTTCTTCTTTATACATACATACTACGACATCTCTTTATCAACCAGTCTATATTAGCAGCAGACACAGTACAGTACGGTAGTTCACGGCTGTGGCTACCTCTGTGTCAGCACTCGGCAGTCCGTCCATAATTGTATACCACCTACCCGTGGTTTTTTTTTCTTTCTTCTTTATACATACATACTACGACATCTCTTTATCAACCAGTCTATATTAGCAGCAGACACAGTACAGTACGGTAGTTCATGGCTGTGGCTACCTCTGTGTCGGCACTCGGCAGTCCGTCCATAATTGTATACCACCTAACCGTGGTTTTTTTTTCTTTCTTCTTTATACATACATACTACGACATCTCTTTATCAACCAGTCTATATTAGCAGCAGACACAGTACAGTACGGTAGTTCACGGCTGTGGCTACCTCTGTGTCGGCACTCGGCAGTCCGTCCATAATTGTATACTAGTATCCATCCATCTCCATTGTTTACCTGAGGTGCCTTTTAGTTGTGCCTATTAAAATATGGAGAACAAAAATGTTGAGGTTCCAAAATTAGGGAAAGATCAAGATCCACTTCCACCTCGTGCTGAAGCTGCTGCCACTAGTCATGGCCGAGACGATGAAATGCCAGCAACGTCGTCTGCCAAGGCCGATGCCCAATGTCATAGTACAGAGCATGTCAAATCCAAAACACCAAATATCAGTAAAAAAAGGACTCCAAAACCTAAAATAAAATTGTCGGAGGAGAAGCGTAAACTTGCCAATATGCCATTTACCACACGGAGTGGCAAGGAACGGCTGAGGCCCTGGCCTATGTTCATGGCTAGTGGTTCAGCTTCACATGAGGATGGAAGCAATCAGCCTCTCGCTAGAAAAATGAAAAGACTCAAGCTGGCAAAAGCACAGCAAAGAACTGTGCATTCTTCGAAATCCCAAATCCACAAGGAGAGTCCAATTGTGTCGGTTGCGATGCCTGACCTTCCCAACACTGGACGTGAAGAGCATGCGCCTTCCACCATTTGCACGCCCCCTGCAAGTGCTGGAAGGAGCACCCGCAGTCCAGTTCCTGATAGTCAGATTGAAGATGTCAGTGTTGAAGTACACCAGGATGAGGAGGATATGGGTGTTGCTGGCGCTGGGGAGGAAATTGACCAGGAGGATTCTGATGGTGAGGTGGTTTGTTTAAGTCAGGCACCCGGGGAGACACCTGTTGTCCGTGGGAGGAATATGGCCGTTGACATGCCAGGTGAAAATACCAAAAAAATCAGCTCTTCGGTGTGGAGGTATTTCAACAGAAATGCGGACAACAGGTGTCAAGCCGTGTGTTCCCTTTGTCAAGCTGTAATAAGTAGGGGTAAGGACGTTAACCACCTCGGAACATCCTCCCTTATACGTCACCTGCAGCGCATTCATAATAAGTCAGTGACAAGTTCAAAAACTTTGGGTGACAGCGGAAGCAGTCCACTGACCAGTAAATCCCTTCCTCTTGTAACCAAGCTCACGCAAACCACCCCACCAACTCCCTCAGTGTCAATTTCCTCCTTCCCCAGGAATGCCAATAGTCCTGCAGGCCATGTCACTGGCAATTCTGATGATTCCTCTCCTGCCTGGGACTCCTCCGATGCATCCTTGCGTGTAACGCCTACTGCTGCTGGCGCTGCTGTTGTTGCTGCTGGGAGTCGATGGTCATCCCAGAGGGGAAGTCGTAAGCCCACTTGTACTACTTCCAGTAAGCAATTGACTGTTCAACAGTCCTTTGCAAGGAAGATGAAATATCACAGCAGTCATCCTGCTGCAAAGCGGATAACTGAGGCCTTGACAACTATGTTGGTGTTAGACGTGCGTCCGGTATCCGCCGTTAGTTCACAGGGAACTAGACAATTTATTGAGGCAGTGTGCCCCCGTTACCAAATACCATCTAGGTTCCACTTCTCTAGGCAGGCGATACCGAGAATGTACACGGACGTCAGAAAAAGACTCACCAGTGTCCTAAAAAATGCAGTTGTACCCAATGTCCACTTAACCACGGACATGTGGACAAGTGGAGCAGGGCAGGGTCAGGACTATATGACTGTGACAGCCCACTGGGTAGATGTATGGACTCCCGCCGCAAGAACAGCAGCGGCGGCACCAGTAGCAGCATCTCGCAAACGCCAACTCTTTCCTAGGCAGGCTACGCTTTGTATCACCGGATTCCAGAATACGCACACAGCTGAAAACCTCTTACGGCAACTGAGGAAGATCATCGCGGAATGGCTTACCCCAATTGGACTCTCCTGTGGATTTGTGGCATCGGACAACGCCAGCAATATTGTGTGTGCATTAAATATGGGCAAATTCCAGCACGTCCCATGTTTTGCACATACCTTGAATTTGGTGGTGCAGAATTTTTTAAAAAACGACAGGGGCGTGCAAGAGATGCTGTCGGTGGCCAGAAGAATTGCGGGACACTTTCGGCGTACAGGCACCACGTACAGAAGACTGGAGCACCACCAAAAACTACTGAACCTGCCCTGCCATCATCTGAAGCAAGAAGTGGTAACGAGGTGGAATTCAACCCTCTATATGCTTCAGAGGTTGGAGGAGCAGCAAAAGGCCATTCAAGCCTATACAATTGAGCACGATATAGGAGGTGGAATGCACCTGTCTCAAGCGCAGTGGAGAATGATTTCAACGTTGTGCAAGGTTCTGATGCCCTTTGAACTTGCCACACGTGAAGTCAGTTCAGACACTGCCAGCCTGAGTCAGGTCATTCCCCTCATCAGGCTTTTGCAGAAGAAGCTGGAGACATTGAAGGAGGAGCTAACACGGAGCGATTCCGCTAGGCATGTGGGACTTGTGGATGGAGCCCTTTATTCGCTTAACAAGGATTCACGGGTGGTCAATCTGTTGAAATCAGAGCACTACATTTTGGCCACCGTGCTCGATCCTAGATTTAAAGCCTACCTTGGATCTCTCTTTCCGGCAGACACAAGTCTGCTGGGGTTGAAAGACCTGCTGGTGAGAAAATTGTCAAGTCAAGCGGAACGCGACCTGTCAACATCTCCTCCTTCACATTCTCCCGCAACTGGGGGTGCGAGGAAAAGGCTCAGAATTCCGAGCCCACCCGCTGGCGGTGATGCAGGGCAGTCTGGAGCGACTGCTGATGCTGACATCTGGTCCGGACTGAAGGACCTGACAACGATTACGGATACGGACATGTCGTCTACTGGCACTGCATATGATTCTCTCCCCATTGAAAGAATGGTGGAGGATTATATGAGTGACCGCATCCAAGTAGGCACGTCACACAGTCCGTACTTATACTGGCAGGAAAAAGAGGCAATTTGGAGGCCCTTGCACAAACTGGCTTTATTCTACCTAAGTTGCCCTCCCACAAGTGTGTACTCCGAAAGAGTGTTTAGTGCCGCCGCTCACCTTGTCAGCAATCGGCGTAAGAGGTTACATCCAGAAAATGTGGAGAAGATGATGTTCATTAAAATGAATTATAATCAATTCCTCCGCGGAGACATTGACCAGCAGCAATTGCCTCCACAAAGTACACAGGGAGCTGAGATGGTGGATTCCAGTGGGGACGAATTGATAATCTGTGAGGAGGGGGATGTACACGGTGATATATCGGAGGATGATGATGAGGTGGACATTTTGCCTCTGTAGAGCCAGTTTGTGCAAGGAGAGATTAATTGCTTCTTTTTTGGTGGGGGTCCAAACCATCCCGTCATTTCAGTCACAGTCGTGTGGCAGACCCTGTCACTGAAATGATGGGTTGGTTAAAGTGTGCATGTCCTGTTTATACAACATAAGGGTGGGTGGGAGGGCCCAAGGACAATTCCATCTTGCACCTCTTTTTTCTTTTATTTTTCTTTGCGTCATGTGCTGTTTGGGGAGGGTTTTTTGGAAGGGACATCCTGCGTGACACTGCAGTGCCACTCCTAAATGGGCCCGGTGTTTGTGTCGGCCACTAGGGTCGCTAATCTTACTCACACAGCTACCTCATTGCGCCTCTTTTTTTCTTTGCGTCATGTGCTGATTGGGGAGGGTTTTTTGGAAGGGACATCCTGCGTGACATTGCAGTGCCACTCCTAAATGGGCCCGGTGTTTGTGTCGGCCACTAGGGTCGCTTATCTTACTCACACAGTCAGCTACCTCATTGCGCCTCTTTTTTTCTTTGCGTCATGTGCTGTTTGGGGAGGGTTTTTTGGAAGGGACATCCTGCGTGACACTGCAGTGCCACTCCTAAATGGGCCCGGTGTTTGTGTCGGCCACTAGGGTCGCTTATCTTACTCACACAGTCAGCTACCTCATTGCGCCTCTTTTTTTCTTTGCGTCATGTGCTGTTTGGGGAGGGTTTTTTGGAAGGGACATCCTGCGTGACACTGCAGTGCCACTCCTAAATGGGCCCGGTGTTTGTGTCGGCCACTAGGGTCGCTTATCTTACTCACACAGTCAGCTACCTCATTGCGCCTCTTTTTTTCTTTGCGTCATGTGCTGTTTGGGGAGGGTTTTTTGGAAGGGACATCCTGCGTGACACTGCAGTGCCACTCCTAAATGGGCCCGGTGTTTGTGTCGGCCACTAGGGTCGCTTATCTTACTCACACAGTCAGCTACCTCATTGCGCCTCTTTTTTTCTTTGCGTCATGTGCTGTTTGGGGAGGGTTTTTTGGAAGGAACATCCTGCGTGACACTGCAGTGCCACTCCTAGATGGGCCAGGTGTTTGTGTCGGCCACTAGGGTCGCTTAGCTTAGTCATCCAGCGACCTCGGTGCAAATTTTAGGACTAAAAATAATATTGTGAGGTGTGAGGTATTCAGAATAGACTGAAAATGAGTGGAAATTATGGTTTTTGAGGTTAATAATAATATGGGATCAAAATGACCCCCAAATTCTATGATTTAAGCTGTTTTTTAGGGTTTTTTGAAAAAAACACCCGAATCCAAACCACACCCGAATCCGACAAAAAAAATTCGGTGAGGTTTTGCCAAAACGCGGTCGAACCCAAAACACGGCCGCGGAACCGAACCCAAAACCAAAACACAAAACCCGAAAAATTTCAGGCGCTCATCTCTACTGACTACGTCCAACAACTTGGAATCCTCCAAGTCTTTAGTAGCCGCAGGCACTACAATAGGTTGGTTCAAATGAAAAGCTGATACCACCTTAGGGAGAAACTGGGAACGAGTCCTCAATTCTGCCCTATCCATATGAAAAATCAGATAAGGGCTTTTACATGACAAAGCCGCCAATTCTGACACACGCCTGGCCGAAGCCAAGGCCAACAGCATGACCACTTTCCACGTGAGATATTTCAAATCCACGGTTTTAAGTGGCTCAAACCAATGCAACTTTAGGAAATCCAACACCACGTTGAGATCCCAAGGTGCCACTGGAGGCACAAAAGGGGGCTGAATATGCAGCACTCCCTTAACAAATGTCTGAACTTCAGGCAGTGAAGCCAGTTCTTTCTGGAAGAAAATCGACAGAGCCGAAATCTGGACCTTAATGGAACCCAATTTTAGGCCCATAGTCACCCCTGACTGTAGGAAGTGCAGAAAACGGCCAAGCTGAAATTCCTCCGTTGGGGCCTTCCTGGCCTCACACCACGCAACATATTTTCGCCATATGCGGTGATAATGGTTTGCGGTCACTTCTTTCCTAGATTTAATCAGCGTAGGAATGACTTCCTCCGGAATGCCCTTTTCCTTCAGGATCCGGCGTTCAACCGCCATGCCGTCAAACGCAGCCGCGGTAAGTATTGGAACAGACAGGGCCCCTGCTGCAGCAGGTCCTGTCTGAGCGGCAGAGGCCATGGGTCCTCTGAGATCAGTTCTTGAAGTTCCGGGTACCAAGCTCTTCTTTGCCAATCCGGAACAATGAGTATAGTTCTTACTCCTCTTTTTCTTATTATCCTCAGTACCTTGGGTATGAGAGGAAGAGGAGGGAACACATAAACCGACTGGTACACCCACGGTGTCACCAGAGCGTCCACAGCTATCGCCTGAGGGTCCCTTGACCTGGCGCAATATCTTTTTAGCTTTTTGTTGAGGCGGGACGCCATCATGTCCACCTGTGGCCTCTCCCAATGGTGTACAATCATTTGGAAGACTTCTGGATGAAATCCCCACTCTCCCGGGTGGAAGTCGTGCCAGCTGAGAAAGTCTGCTTCCCAGTTGTCCACTCCGGAAATGAACACTGCTGACAGTGCTAACACATGATTTTCCGCCCATCGGAAAATCCTTGTGGCTTCTGCCATCGCCATCCTGCTTCTTGTGCCGCCCTGTTGGTATACATGGGCGACCGCCGTGATGTTGTCTGACTGGATCAGCATCGGCTGGTGTTGAAGCAGGGGTCTAGCCTAACTTAGGGCATTGTAAATGGCCCTTAGTTCCAGAATATTTATGTGTAGGGAAGTCTCCTGACTCGACCATAGTCCTTGGAAGTTTCTTCCCTGTGTGACTGCCCCCCAGCCTCGAAGGCTGGCATCCGTGGTCACCAGGACCCAGTCCTGTATGCCGAATCTGCGGCCCTCTAAAAGATGAGCACTCTGCAGCCACCACAACAGCGACACCCTGGCCCTTGGAGACAGGGTTATCCGCCGATGCATCTGAAAATGCGACCCAGACCACTTGTCCAACAGATGACCCTGGAAGATCCTTGCATGGAACCTGCCGAATGGAATTTCTTCGTAAGAAGCTACCATCTTTCCCAGGACTCGCGTGCATTGATGTACCGACACCTGTATTTTTTTTAGGAGGTCTCTGACTAGAGATGACAACTCCTTGGCCTTCTCCTCCGGGAGAAACACTTTTTCCTGTTCTGTGTCCAGAACCATACCCAACAGTAGACGCGTCGTAGGAACCAGCTGCGACTTTGGAATATTCAGAATCCAGCCGTGCTGTTGTAGCACTTCCCGAGATAGTGCTACTCCGACCAACAACTGCTCCCTGGACCTCGCCTTTATAAGGAGATCGTCCAAGTAGGGATAATTATAACTCCCTTTTTTTTTTTGAAGGATTATAATCATTTCGGCCATTACCTTGGTAAATACCCTCGGTGCCGGGGACAGACCAACGACAACGTCTGGAATTGGTAATGACAGTCCTGTACCACAATTTTGAGGTACTCCTGGTGAGGAGGGTAAATGGGGACTTGATGTCCAGTGATACCATGTAATCCCCTTCGTCCAGGCTTGCAATAACCGCCCTGAGCGATTCCATTTTGAACTTGAACCTTCGTATATAAGTGTTCAAGGATTTCACTTTTAGAATGGTGGAAGTACCTGCTGGAAGTACAGCTTGTGAATTTCCGCCAGTACTACCTCCCTTTTCTCCGAGGGCAGCAGGCAAGGCTGATTTGAGGTAACGGCGAGGGGGAGTCGCCTCGAACTCCAGCTTGTATCCCTGTGATACTACTTGCAGAACCCAGGGATCCACCTGTGAGTGAGCCCACTGGTCGTTGAAGTTCCCGAGACGCGCCCCCACCGCACCTGGCTCCACCTGTGGAGCCCCAGCGTCATGCGGTGGACTCAGAGGAAGCGGGGGAAGATTTTTGATCCTGGGAACTGGCTGTCTGGTGCAGCTTTTTCCCTCTTCCCTTGTCTCTGTGCAGAAAGGAAGCGCCTTTGACCCGCTTGCTTTTCTGAAGCCGAAAGGACTGTACCTGATAATACCGTGCTTTCTTAGGCTGTGAGGAAACCTGAGGTAAAAATATTTCTTCCCAGCTGTTGCTGTGGATACGAGGTCCCAGAGACCATCCCCAACAATTCCTCACCCTTATAAGGCAGATGTGCCTTTTAAAGTCAGCATCACCTGTCCACTGCCGGGTCCCTAATACCCTCCTGGCAAAATGGACATTGCATTAATTCTGGATGCCAGCCGGCAAATATCCCTCTGTGCATCCCTCATATATAAGACTACGTCTTTAATATGCTCTATGGTTAGCAAAATAGTATCCCTGTCCTGACAGGATAACAGTGCAGCAGCACTATCCATGCTGAGGCAATTGCAGGTCTCAGTATAGTACCTGAGTGTGTATATACAGACTTCAGGATAGCCTCCTGCTTTTTATCAGCAGGCTCCTTCAAAGTGGCCGTATCCTAAGACGGCAGTGCCACCTTTTTTGACAAACGTGTGAGCGCCTTATCCACCCTAGGGGATATCTCCCAACGTGACCTATCCTCTGGCGGGAAAGGGTACGCCATCAGTAACTTTTTTAGAAATTACCAGTTTCTTATCGGGGGAACCCACGCTTCTTCACACACTTCATTCACTCATCTGATGGGGGAACAAAACACTGGCTGCTTTTTCTCCTCAAACATAAAACCCCTTTTTTTTGGTACTTGGGTTAATGTCAGAAATGTGTAACACATTTTTCATTGCCGAAATCATGCAACGGATGTTCCTAGTGGATTGTGTATATGTCTCAACCTCGTCGACACTGGAGTCAGACTCCGTGTAGACATCTGTGTCTGCCATCTGAGGTAGAGGGCGTTTTTTGAGCCTCTGATGGCCTTTGAGACGCCTGGGCAGGCGCGGGCTGAGAAGCCGGCTGTCCCACAGCTGTTGCGTCATCCAGCCTTTTATGTAAGGAGTTGACACTGTCGGTTAATACCTTCCACCTATCCATCCACTCTGGTGTCGGCCCCATAGGGGGCGACATCACATTTATCGGCATCTGCTTCGCCTTCCACGTAACCTTCCTCATCAAACATGTCGACACAGCCGTACCGACACACCGCACACACACAGGGAATGCTCTGACTGAGGACAGGACCCCACAAAGTCCTTTGGGGAGACAGAGAGAGAGTATGCCAGCACACACCAAAGCGCTATATAATACAGGGATTCACACTACCCACAGTGATTTTTCCCTTATAGCTGCTATAATACACAATTCTGCGCCTAAATTTAGTGCCCCCCCTCTCTTTTTAACCCTTTGAGCCTGAAAACTACAGGGGAGAGCCTGGGGAGCTGTCTTCCAGCTGCACTGTGAAGAGAAAATGGCGCCAGTGTGCTGAGGGAGATAGCCCCGCCCCTTTTTCGGCGGACTTTCTCCCGCTTTTTTATGGATCTCTGGCAGGGGTATTTTTCACATATATAGCCTCTAGGACTATATATTGTGATTTTTTTTGCCAGCCAAGGTGTTAATATTGCTGCTCAGGGCGCCCCCCCCCCCAGCGCCCTGCACCCATCAGTGACCGGAGTGTGAGGTGTGCATGAGGAGCAATGGCGCACAGCTGCAGTGCTGTGCGCTACCTTGTTGAAGACCGAAGTCTTCTGCCGCCGATTTTCAGGACCATCTTCTTGCTTCTGGCTCTGTAAGGGGGACGGCGGCGCGGCTCCGGGATCGGACGATCGAGGTCGGGCCCTGTGTCCGATCCCTCTGGAGCTAATGGTGTCCAGTAGCCTAAGAAGCCCAAGCTAGCTGCAAGCAGGTAGGTTCGCTTCTTCTCCCCTTAGTCCCTCGTAGCAGTGAGTCTGTTGCCAGCAGATCTCACTGAAAATAAAAAACCTAAAAGTATACTTTCTTTTCTAGGAGCTCAGGAGAGCCCCTAGTGTGCATCCAGCTCAGCCGGGCACAAGATTCTAACTGAGGTCTGGAGGAGGGTCATAGTGGGAGGAGCCAGTGCACACTAGGTAGTCCTAAAGCTTTCTTTAGTTGTGCCCAGTCTCCTGCGGAGCCGCTATTCCCCATGGTCCTTACGGAGTCCCAGCATCCACTTAGGACGTCAGAGAAAGAATGTGAAAGGGGAACCAGTAAGGGGTCCTACTATTGTGGTGCATAATGTGTATAAAGGGTAGATGGTGTGGTAAAGTACACTGAAGGACATGCCCCCTTTTGAGTGACCACACCCCCTTTTCAGGAGCGCACGCGTCTTCAGCGCACATAATTACAACCTTTACTTTTCCATACCCCCACTTCAAAATTTCCACTTGGGTGCTACTACTGTGGGCATTATTACTATTATGTGACCACACCCCTTTCTTTTTGAGACCACACCCCCTTTTTGCCGCGCAATACCTTTATTACATGGGCGCCAAGGGGAGGAGGGTGAGTTCCACCACCTCTCTAGGACAACTTTAAGCACTGCTTCTGATTGATGGTCTCATTGCATATTGTGTGGCAGCGACAAGGCATGAAGTGACGGTAAGTGAGCTGGCGCACCCACAGTATATGTTGCATTGCTAAACACTCAGACGTAGGCAGTGGGAAGATCGCACAGGACGAGACAAAAGGATCACAGAGGTCGTTTCCCTGGGGGTGGCTGGAGGAGGAATGACAGGGGTGATAACATGAAGTGTCTGGTAGAGGATGGAAGGAGGTGATGCCATCCATAACATAATCGTACAGATGGAGCCCTGCTCATCTATCCCTTTAATAGGTTTAACTGAGTCAGTGCTGTCGGACTTAGGCCCTCATTCCGAGTCGCTCGCTAGCAGTTTTTAGCAGCCGTGCAAATGCTATGCCACCGCCCACTGGGAGTGTATTTTAGCTTAGCAGAAGTGCGAATGGTTGGAACGCAGAGCGACCTACTCAGCGCTTGCGATCACTTCAGACTATTCAGTTCCAGATTTGACGTCACTCACCCGCCCAGCATTCGCCCAGCCACGTCTTCGTTTTCCCTGGCACGCCTGCGTTTTTCCGAACACTCCCTGAAAACGGTCAGTTGCCACCCAGAAACGCCCCCTTCCTGTCAATCACTCTGCGGCAAGCAGTGCGACTGAAATGCATCGCTAGACCCTGTGCAAAACGGCTTTGTTTGTTGTGCCCATACGTCGCGCGTGCGCATTGCGCCGCATATGCATGCGCAGAACTGCCGTTTTTTTAGCCTGATCGCTGCGCTGCGAACAAATGCAGCTAGCGATCAACTCGGAATGACCCCCTTAATACCGTGCTGTATTGTTCTCTCTGTATTGTATTGCAGCTGAGAACAATAGATGCTAATAAACCTTGGTGCACCTAGGTGCAGCAGAGAAGGGTAGATGAGCGAGGCTCCATCTGCATATAAATTTGTTAATTAATGTTACATTTCATGTGTCCTGCATGATTTAATGGTATCACTAGAGGGCAGTAGAGTAGGGTTGGATGACACCGTCCAACAGTGATGACAGTTGTACAGTGAGTACCGTGATACACAACAGGCGCTCACTGCTACTTAGGTATATGACAGCGAAAGTTCATGACCTGTAAAATTGTTTCATTGCATAGACAGGTTTCATATTTCAACGTTGCAACTTTCCTCATCTCTCCTTCCTCAAGGGGAAAACCCATATGTGCAAAAAAATGCAGAAAAGAGGGGGCGCAGCCGTGAAATACGTTATATTCAAATCTCTATACTGCAGAATATACACACGCAGGACAAACACACGTAAATTCAGTCACTACTTGCCTGGCTTATTTTTTCTATTTAATGAAGATATATTAAAAAAAAAAAATATATATATATATATATATATTTAAATATTTTATTGGAAAAAAAATATACCTATGAGGTGCTCCCCCCCCTCATGCCTAATGTCCCCATTGTAGTAGAACATTCCATCACCCAGTTTCAATAGATACCCCAGCAGTATTACCGTAAGGGTTGATTCTATTTCGGAGTGGGAGAAGGGACCTTCTGACGTATCTAGGGGAGGAGACACGTCACCAGGGGGAGGAGCTACGTGCGAACAGGGTACCCGAAAAGTACCCTCGCGGGCTCGCTTCGCTCGCCACGCTTCGGGCTCGGTGGCTCGCTCCGCTTCGCTCGCCACCTGATTACTAAAGGTAATAGTTGGTGGCATGGACAGTAGAGGAACTATCCCGCTGGCCTAGCTCCTCCCCCTTGTGTCATAACTCCTCCCACTTACGAAAAGGGTCCCTTAGCCCACTTGATTCTAGCATCTACCGTATTACCACCCTAGCAGTGCCACCAGGGGTAGCAGCAGGATTATTTCCAGAAGTAGCTGACTCAGGTATGGATGATCCGCCTGATGGTGGCGTATAAGGACAGGGGCCTAATTCAGAGCATGCTGTGGGAGGCTCCCGATTTTTTGGGTAGTCCCCCGCAGCCCTGGAAGATTAGGCGACTCTCCCGCATCCTGAAGCAGGCAGGATGGTGTAAAAATCACCGGCAATCGTGGGGGAAGGTTGCGGCGCTAAATGACTGGTATTAGCCATTTACCTCCGCTCCTCACCGAGGTCACGCGGATTGTTGGTGTTTCCTCGATTTGGAGGCGGGCCTTCTGCTCCATCCCTCACTGTGGACTTGCGAATCGCAGGCGTTTCCCAGTGTTGAGGGCGGGGTCTAATGATGAGACAGTTTGGTCCCGCCCCCCTGTAGTGACACGCAGCGTCTCCTGTCCGGCCTTCTGCTGGAGACTGAAAAAGTAGGTATGATTCAGAGTTGTACGCTATGCCGATGTTTTCGCAACTGAGCGATTGTCGTCAGACTGCGCACACGCTGCGCATGCGCAAAGGTACCTTTGCGATTGTGTTTGCAATGAGGATACGGTCGCAAAGTGATTGTCATGAAGTGACCGCTTGGGGGTGGTCACATGGCGTTACCGGTGAGTGGTTGTAAAAACGCAGGCGGTGTCATGGCCGTTTACAGGGCCTGCGCAGCCATAGACCTACTCAAGCAGTCGATGTTTAACGTTCTCGCGCGGAAGCTGCGTCTGTGCACGCAAATTGTAAATGAGTTGCATTTAAACTCTTATTGTGAGCGGCATTACAGAGGTATCTTGGCACGCGAGCAGGGCGATGGCGGTGCGTGCACAGTCTACCAGTAACCGCACAGCTGCATGCACATTGGCAGTTGCCTTTAATCATGAATTGGGCCCGAAAACCTAAATGTTTAAAAAAAAAGAAACAAAAGTAAATTAATATATTAATAATGATGAAGTACTGACAGGAAAAGTGCATTTGGCCGACAGAAAAAAAAAAAAAGCCAACTGCGCCTTTAAGAGGATAACTCTCCCTGTCACCTTTCCCCTAATAAAGAAGCGTTAATTCCGCCCTCACTGTAACCACGCCCCTCTCACCATGGAAACTCTTCCGGGGTTTACGCTCTGCCCATGTTTAAGCCACGCCCACTATCCCCGGCTCTCAGCGCAAAGGTCTAGGTGAAGCTTTCCTGCTATTAGCGTGGTGAGCCGCGATTGGTCGCCTGTCTCTCCCGGGGAAGCAGCCATTGGCTGAAGGGGAATCAGCTGGGAGAAGGGCGTGGCGAGAGGCCACATCTGAGAGAGGTGGTTAGACTGTGTGCTGTCAGTGCAGCCTAACCCGTCCCAGGTCACCAGCGGCAGTGAGTCTGAGTCAGCCATTGTGCAACCTCCAGCAGCAACAGCAGCCAGGTAACAGCAGCCCCCCAGTGTCTGCCAGCCCTGTCACCTGTCCTGCAAACTGCAGCCTGACTGCACAGCCCTGCTGGTGCCATGTGTCCTGTCTCTGCAGACTGTATATGCCTGTGTTCTGCTGTATATGTCTGGGCTATGCTGTATATGTCTGGGCTATGCTGTATATGTCTGGGCTATGCTGTATATGCCTGGGCTATGCTGTATATGCCTGGGCTATGCTGTATATGCCTGGGCTATGCTGTATATGCCTGTGCTATGCTGTATACTGTATTTGTCAGTATCTGGTAATTGCATTTAATATTCTTTCTGGAATGGAGTCAAAAGTGCATTTGTGCATCAGGACAGGGGGTGCAGCCTCCTCAATTCTGGTTTGGAATATGGTGATTGCTGCAATCTCTGGGACTGTAGCTTATTTCTGGGTGTGCCTATCTCATTCCTGTACCTACAGCCTCATTAGTTGGCTGCCAGTGTCATTGTGTGTCCATGCAAGTGGGTGTGAGTTGCACAATTTCAGCATTATTGCAGTGGGGGTTAGGTAATCCCCTTGGCACAATGGGCATAGCAGAGCTGCATTCTGTGCCGGTCTCCTCCCATGTGTGATAGCCAGGCTGGGAGTGGCAGGAGATTCAATGGAGGGTTGTAATTATTCAGCAGCCTCATTCCAAGCAGCAGTTGCGGAGTCATTCTGCCTCTGCTTTCCAGGAACTGTGCATTCAAACTGTATATCTCCACTGCTATATCTAGGGGGCAAGTAGCATTTGCCGGGGGTTTATTTACTAAGCGTCTAGTTCTATAACCCAGCGCTTCGGGGTTTATTTACTAAGCGTCTAGTTCTATAACCCAGTGCTTCTGATCATGTTTATGCACAGAATTTTTAAAAGGGCAATGCTTTAACTAGCCGTGTTTTACTAGTAACATGATTGCCCTTTTGAAGGTTCGGGCATAAACACCATCAGAAGCGCAGAGTTGTATAACCCGATGCTTAGTAAATAAACCGCCCAGTGGACCCTATTCAGGTTAGATCGCATTTTCTGCGGGGCGTCCGCATTTACGAACGTCTCTGCCTGTCAATCGGGGAAGTGGGCGGCAACGCTCCGCTTCCTAGGCAGAGATGAAGTGTTGTGGGGGCGGTGTCAGGGAAACAGGGGCGTGTCGGTGTGAACGGGTGGCGTGGACGTGATCGGGGCTGCTGCGTGACGTCGCACGCAGCCGTTCCAATTACAAAGATGGAGCCGGTCCTCCTGCCATCGAAGCCAGGCTGCGCCAGCGGGAGGCTTCCTTATTTCAGTGTGTTCACAGAAAGTTGCTGTGCGACCGCAGTTTCAGCGTGGACGCAGCGGGAATCATGCTGGGCGGCCATGCCCTGCAATGGGCGGCCCCCAGCATGCAAGCAAAAGGATTGCAAATTCCGCTAAAATGCAGAATTTGCAATCCTTACTGAATAGGGTCCAGTGTCTGCTATCGATGTGATGTAGAAACAGAGCCTGTAGATTTGTGCAGGATTAAAAACTTTATAAACTAGTTACCAGTCTGTCAAAATGACGGAACAACGTAACCGTTATGTCAGCGCCAAACCCTTGAATTCCCCCCCCATAAAGGTGAGGAGCAGCGTTAGCCTTTTATTATATAGGATGATTTTTAAAGAAAATTATTGATTGTTCCCTTTGTGACCCCAAATTTGCTTTGCACAAAGTAGTGTGTGACTCTAGGAGGTCTATGTAATCGCCTGCGAGATGCCGGTTCTGGCAAGATACTGGGGAGTATGACGGTATTTTGACGCTTTAAAAATATGACCTGACTCGCAGGACTCCCGCCAAAGCCGGCATCTCGTAGGCAGGGGCGTGTTAAGAGAGGAGGGGGCCCGGGTGCAGTCTCCGCTGTGGCCTGGCAGCCGTTTTCCTGGTAGTTTTTCTACTGTGCATGTGTGAACGGACGGGAAAAATGGCTGTCGCGCCATTTTCCCAATGGTGCTGTTTCCGCTGATGCAAGACTCTGGAGGGGTAAGTAGTCAAGAAATGGGTGCAGTGTGGCCCCTCTGGATCTAGGGGCCCTGTGCACTGCACACATTCTAGATACACCACATATTTATCAAAGGCTCTAAGCTAAAGCTGAAGGTTCTTGCAGGTTTTGGGGCTTCTGGTTCCTTACCAAAGTCCCCCTATCACTTTCGTTGGGGCATTCTTCGAGGCTTCCCCTATACAAAGCGCTGCAGCTGCCCTGCCAATGCAAACGCCATCTCAGGGTTGACATGAGCCAGTGGTGCCCCCAGGAAAGAATGCGTTATTAAAGTAAAGCAATATCTCCATTTACTTATTTAGTAACTTTAAGTTTTGTTGCATTTGGAACTGGAGGCCCGGTGCGCATACGTCAGCTGATAAGGCAGCTCGCGCTCACTGGCACGAAACCGACGTGGTGAGACCACTCTTGCAGCTGCCATACCCACTGCTCCATGCTGCATCTTCCTGCCATACCCACTACCCCATCTCATTGCCATACCCTGCCCCATATTGTGTCTGTGTATCTTACCCCCTGCCGCGTCTCGGTGCCCTGCCTCCTGCCCCATGCCGCGACTCAGTGCTTTCTCTAATCTGCCATGTTATTCTAATTGCCTTTTCTCATTTCTGATTGCCAACAAATGGAGACACATTGCCCCCTCACCTGGTGCTGATTGTGCGTACTGCACGCTCCGAGGAGGCAGCACTGGAGGGGAGTTCTGGGCAGTGGAAGATCCCACTGTTTGGCGGTGGCACATTGAGCTGAATCTATTTCCCTCCCTTCAAAGTGGCCAAATTATTAATGTAAGACGCTACTGGGGGGTGCGTTCTGGTGCATCGGAATATCTGTCAGACCAATGGGTTTAATTTCAGTCGGGCCACCTGTTGAAGATGCCACCAGGCAGCCCTTGTATATCCTGGGGGTAGGCTAAGCGTGTCAGCTGTATACAGAGCTATGCGTTGTTGGGTCAGGACCTAATTTTGGCTTTTCCAAAGTTTCCTAAAGTTCATGTCTCTTCCAGGCCCAAAATAGCCCCCTGGACGTGCTGTATACACCTGTCGGGGAGACTCTGCGTTTAGCTGCCTCTCACACATACAGTGTCACCCGCTTGGTGTATTATTACCAGTGTTGGGTCTGAGAGGCTTATTGCTGCCTGTCTATAGGTCTGTGAAAGCAATACCAGTGTATTATTCTAGGTAATGAGCGTCCACATCAGACACCGCTCCACTGCAAATGCCTTGCTTTTAGCTGGTAATTGCAGCACCATGATGGATATTATACTGCAGCCTGTGCTATTCGCTGCCGCCTGGGGGAACAATGCAAAACAGCTGGTAGTGTATGATCCACAGGATTCTGTATATCAGGTGATCTCTGTGCATAACTGTATAGATCAGCAGAGAAAGGTTCAGTCACATCACCAGATAGCTGCTGACCTGGATTTTTTTCCTCACAGTAATTGCATGTTGGAGACAGGACAGACCTCAGAAATATTATATACAGGGTGAGGCATAAAAAACATCCCAGATTTGAAAGGGTAACACAAAAGGCATGCTACAGGAAAATGCTATTCATCATTTTAGTACCTAATCTAGAAGTGCGCAGAATACAGGTTATCTTCAATTGGTTTTGAATATATTGTCCAGACGGCGGCCTCATTCGTGATAGACATTAGTAGCCGATTTCTGATGTTTCGCATCACTCGAGGCTTATTTCCGGCGTTACGGCTGCAATTTCTTGATGAAGCTCACTGTCAGTGTCTGGCTACGCTAAAGAGCAGAATTTTGTTACTGGGCGGAAAACAATCCTCAAAAATACACAGCCATTGGGTCCATCTGACCGCTGAGGTCTACGCACATCCACCGAGAACCATTAATGGTCTGAAGACTGCTATACGCCAAGAAAAGGACCATGGACCTAATTTAGACCTGATCGCAAAAGCAAACTCTTTCTCTAATGGGCAAAAACCATGTGCACTGCAGGGGGGGGCAGATGTAACATGTGCAGAGAGAGTTAGATTTGGATGGGGTGTGTTCAAACTGACATCTAAATTGCAGTGTAAAAATAAAGCTGCACAGAAACAATATAACCCACCCAAATCTAACTCTCTCTGCACGTTACATCTGCCCCACCTGCAGTGTACATGGTTTTGCCCATTCGAGAAAAATTCTGCTGTTGCGATCAGGTTTGAATTGGGCCCGTATCTTATTATTCATAACCAATTGAAAGTAACCTGTATTCCAGGCACTTTTACATTATGCACTTACATTTTGAAGTGTTTCCCATTTCTATTTTGATAATCATTAATCTGGGAGTTTTTTTTTTTCCCCCCTCACCCTGTAGATTATGTTACACTATTACTCAATGCACATGATAACATTTCACACAAACTGTAATCTAATGTCTAGTTACAAAATGAAACGGGTAACGTGCGCAAAGGTGAGTCTTGAGTAACTACTACTTCTATAAACATTTTACCTTTCTTTTTCGTAAGACTAATCGTGTGTAATGTCCTGGCAAAGAGTTCGGACAAACGCTCCACCATTCTTCTTGAAAATGTAGCCGCAAATTGGGTGTCTGACCTGTGACGAGTTTGTGGAAGATTAGCTCATTATATTTTACTAAGCAAACTGCGCACACAGATTATGTAACATTCACTGTGCAGAATACTGTACACCTACAGTGTGCGTTGTAATGCACGGTCCCGGGAATATAATGGGGGAACGTATGCGTTGTAATGCACAGTCCCGGAAATATAATGGGGGAACGTATACGTTGTAATGCACGGTCCCGGGAATATAATGGGGGAACGTATACGTTGTAATGCACGGTCCCGGGAATATAATGGGGGAACGTATGCGTTGTAATGCACAGTCCTGGAAATATAATGGGGGAACGTATGCGTTGTAATGCACGGTCCCGGGAATATAATGGGGGAACGTATACGTTGTAATGCACGGTCCCGGGAATATAATGGGGGAACGTATGCGTTGTAATGCACGGTCCCGGGAATATAATGGGGGAACGTATACGTTGTAATGCACGGTCCCGGGAATATAATGGGGGAACGTATGCGTTGTAATGCACGGTCCCGGGAATATAATGGGGGAACGTATGCGTTGTAATGCACAGTCCCGGAAATATAATGGGGGAACGTATGCGTTGTAATGCACGGTCCCGGGAATATAATGGGGGAACGTATACGTTGTAATGCACGGTCCCGGGAATATAATGGGGGAACGTATGCGTTGTAATGCACGGTCCCGGGAATATAATGGGGGAACGTATACGTTGTAATGCACGGTCCCGGGAATATAATGGGGGAACGTATGCGTTGTATTGCACGGTCCTGGGAATATAATGGGGGAACGTATGCCTTGTATTGCACGGTCCTGGGAATATAATGGGGGAACGTATGCCTTGTATTGCACAGTCCTGGGAATATAATGGGGGAACGTATGCCTTGTATTGCACGGTCCTGGGAATATAAAGGGGGAACGTATGCCTTGTATTGCACGGTCCTGGGAATATAAAGGGGGAACGTATGCCTTGTATTGCACTGTCCCGGGAATATAATGGGGGGAACGTATGCGTTGTATTGCACTGTCCCGGGAATATAATGGGGGAACGTATGCCTTGTATTGCACTGTCCCGGGAATATAATGGGGGAACCTATGCCTTGTATTGCACTGTCCCGGGAATATAATGGGGGAACGTATGCCTTGTATTGCACTGTCCCGGGAATATAATGGGGGAACGTATGCCTTGTATTGCACTGTCCCGGGAATATAATGGGGGAACGTATGCCTTGTATTGCACGGTCCTGGGAATATAAAGTGGGAACGTATGCGTTGTATTGCACGGTCCTGGGAATATAAAGTTGGAACGTATGCCTTGTATTGCACGGTCCTGGGAATATAATGGGGGAACGTATGCCTTGTATTGCACGGTCCTGGGAATATAAAGTGGGAACGTATGCCTTGTATTACACGGTCCTGGGAATATAAAGTGGGAACGTATACGTTGTATTACACGGTCCTGGGAATATAAAGTGGGAACGTATGCGTTGTATTGCACGGTCCTGGGAATATAATGGGGGAACGTATGCCTTGTATTGCACGGTCCTGGGAATATAATGGGGGAACGTATGCCTTGTATTGCACGGTCCTGGGAATATAATGGGGGAACGTATGCCTTGTATTGCACGGTCCTGGGAATATAAAGGGGGAACGTATGCCTTGTATTGCACGGTCCTGGGAATATAAAGGGGGAACGTATGCCTTGTATTGCACGGTCCTGGGAATATAAAGGGGGAACGTATGCCTTGTATTGCACGGTCCTGGGAATATAAAGGGGGAACGTATGCCTTGTATTGCACGGTCCTGGGAATATAAAGTGGGAACGTATGCGTTTTATTAC
This sequence comes from Pseudophryne corroboree, assembly GCF_028390025.1. Taxonomy (NCBI): domain Eukaryota; kingdom Metazoa; phylum Chordata; class Amphibia; order Anura; family Myobatrachidae; genus Pseudophryne; species Pseudophryne corroboree. The sequence continues at coordinate 17,626,664 of NC_086450.1, forward strand.
ACGGTCCTGGGAATATAAAGTGGGAACGTATGCGTTGTATTGCACGGTCCTGGGAATATAAAGTTGGAACGTATGCCTTGTATTGCACGGTCCTGGGAATATAATGGGGGAACGTATGCCTTGTATTGCACGGTCCTGGGAATATAAAGTGGGAACGTATGCCTTGTATTACACGGTCCTGGGAATATAAAGTGGGAACGTATACGTTGTATTACACGGTCCTGGGAATATAAAGTGGGAACGTATGCGTTGTATTGCACGGTCCTGGGAATATAATGGGGGAACGTATGCCTTGTATTGCACGGTCCTGGGAATATAATGGGGGAACGTATGCCTTGTATTGCACGGTCCTGGGAATATAAAGGGGGAACGTATGCCTTGTATTGCACGGTCCTGGGAATATAAAGGGGGAACGTATGCCTTGTATTGCACGGTCCTGGGAATATAAAGGGGGAACGTATGCCTTGTATTGCACGGTCCTGGGAATATAAAGTGGGAACGTATGCGTTGTATTGCACGGTCCTGGGAATATAAAGTGGGAACGTATGCGTTTTATTACACGGTCCTGGGAATATAAAGTGGGAACAGTCTGAGATGTTGCTGTAGATGTTACACTTCATTGCTATAGAGAGTTTTAGCTTACAAGTGATTCACTATTACACATACACCGTTACACTTAGGTAGATCACTGCCAATCTTAAGTCGCAGGCCGTACACTAGTGAATATTTATACGTAAAGGTTTGTGCTGTCTTCATAATCAGTTTCACGTTTACTCTCTGCATATAGACTGAGTATTACTCTTATCTAAGCCTTGGAGGTATTGTCCTAGAAAACTGCATTGTCACCATTGTTGTGTAATAGTGTGTACAGAGGTCTGTGAGCTAAAACACTTTCTTCTGCTAATCTGGCCGCACACTGGTGCTGATTGTGAGGTGGATATAGAGGCGGCTGCGTCTTCTGGACGTCTCCCGTGTGCCACTTTGGTGGCGCTACAATGCCCTTCCCCGAGATACATCTGTATTGGGCCCACTGTGCAATCAGCCAACGGGGGGTGACGGCTGCTCAGTAGTTTCCGCGATCTCCAATCACAGCCCATAATTGGCTGAACAGCGATCGAGCGGATCGGACAGGTTTGAACGGTTCAGACCCTTTTTAGTCTGTCTTCAGGCTGTGAACGACCCTATACCCAGAGCAGTAATCATTCACACCCGTAATTTAGTTGCCTGGTGTGCGCTTGCAGTGTCTGGCCGGCGTAGGACCATCAGAAAACGCCTTTTCTCTGACGTCCTAGTGGATGCTGGGAACTCCGTAAGGACCACGGGGGGATAGCGGCTCCGCAGGAGACTGGGCACAAAAGTAAAAGCTTTAGGACTACCTGGTGTGCACTGGCTCCTCCCCCTATGACCCTCCTCCAAGCCTCAGTTAGATCTTTGTGCCCGAACGAGAAGGGTGCACACTAGGGGCTCTCCTGAGCTTCTTAGTGAAAGTTTTAGTTTAGGTTTGTTATTTTCAGTGAGTCCTGCTGGCAACAGGCTCACTGCACCGAGGGACTAAGGGGAGAAGAAGCGAACTCACCTGCGTGCAGAGTGGATTGGGCTTCTTAGGCTACTGGACATTAGCTCCAGAGGGACGATCACAGGCCCAGCCATGGATGGGTCCCAGAGCCGCGCCGCCGGCCCCCTTACAGAGCCAGAAGACAGAAGAGGTCCGGGAAATCGGCGGCAGAAGACGTCCTGTCTTCAATAAGGTAGCGCACAGCACCGCAGCTGTGCGCCATTGCTCTCAGCACACTTCACACTCCGGTCACTGAGGGTGCAGGGCGCTGGGGGGGGGGCGCCCTGAGACGCAATAAAAACACCTTAGATGGCTAAAAATACATCACATATAGCTCCTGGGCTATATGGATGCATTTAACCCCTGCCAGTTTTTCCTTAAAAAAGCGGGAGAAAGGCTCCGCCCCCTTCTCGGCGGCCTATCTCCTCAGCACACAAGCGCCATTTTCCCTCACAGCTCCGTTGGAGGGAAGCTCCCTGGCTCTCCCCTGCAGTCCTGCACTACAGAAACAGGGTAAAACAAGAGAGGGGGGGCACTAATTTGGCAGATTAATAAATACAGCAGCTATATAAGGGAAAAACACTTATATAAGGTTATCCCTGTATATATATAGCGCTCTGGTGTGTGCTGGCAAACTCTCCCTCTGTCTCCCCAAAGGGCTAGTGGGGTCCTGTCCTCTATCAGAGCATTCCCTGTGTGTGTGCTGTGTCGGTACGTTGTGTCGACATGTATGAGGAGGAAAATGGTATGGAGGCGGAGCAATTGCCTGTAATAGTGATGTCACCCCCTAGGGAGTCGACACCTGACTGGATGGTCTTATGGAAGGAATTACGTGATAGCGTCAGCACTTTACAAAAGACTGTTGACGACATGAGACAGCCGGAAAAACAGTTAATACCTGTCCAGGCATCTCAAACACCGTCAGGGGCTCTAAAGCGCCCGTTACCTCAGATGGTCGACACAGACCCAGACATGACTCCCGTGTCGACGGTGAGGAAACAAACGTATTTTCCAGTAGGGCCACACGTTACATGATCACGGCAATGAAGGAGGCTTTGAACATTTCTGATACTACAAGTACCACAAAAAAGGGTATTATGTGGGGTGTGAAAAAACTACCCGTAGTTTTTCCTGAATCAGATGAATTAAATGAGGTGTGTGATGAAGCGTGGGTTTCCCCCGATAAAAAACTGCTAATTTCTAAAAAATTATTGGCATTATACCCTTTCCCGCCAGAGGTTAGGGCGCGTTGGGAAACACCCCCTAGGGTAGATAAGGCGCTCGCACGCTTATCAAAACAAGTGGCGTTACCGTCTCCTGATACGGCCGCCCTCAAAGAGCCAGCTGATAGGAAGCTGGAAAATATCCTAAAAAGTATATACACACATACTGGTGTTATACTGCGACCAGCAATCTCCTCAGCCTGGATGTGCAGTGCGGGGCTGGCTTGGTCGGATTCCCTGACTGAAAATATTGATACCCTGGACAGGGACAGTATATTATTGACTATAGAGCATTTAAAGGATGCATTTCTATATATGCGAGATGCACAGAGGGATATTTGCACTCTGGCATCAAGAGTAAGTGCGCTGTCCATTTCTGCCAGAAGAGGGTTATGGACGCGACAGTGGTCAGGTGATGCGGATTCCAAACGGCATATGGAAGTATTGCCGTATAAAGGGGAGGAGTTATTTGGGGTCGGTCTATCGGACCTGGTGGCCACGGCAACGGCTGGGAAATCCACCTTTTTACCCCAGGTCACCTCTCAGCAGAAAAAGACACCGTCTTTTCAGGCTCAGTCCTTTCGTCCCCATAAGGGCAAGCGGGCAAAAGGCCACTCATATCTGCCCCGGGGCAGAGGAAGGGGAAAAAGACTGCAGCAGGCAGCCGCTTCCCAGGAACAGAAGCCCTCCCCCGCTTCTGCCAAGTCCTCAGCATGACGCTGGGGCCTTACAAGCGGACTCAGGTACGGTGGGGGGTCATCTCAAGAATTTCAGCGCGCAGTGGGCTCACTCGCAAGTGGACCCCTGGATCCTGCAGGTAGTATCTCAGGGGTACAAATTGGAATTCGAGACGTCTCCCCCTCGCCGGTTCCTGAAGTCTGCTTTACCAACGTCTCCCTCCGACAGGGAGGCGGTATTGGAAGCCATTCACAAGCTGTATTCCCAGCAGGTGATAATCAAGGTACCCCTCCTACAACAGGGAAAGGGGTATTATTCCACGCTGTTTGTGGTACCGAAGCCGGACGGCTCGGTGAGACCTATTTTAAATCTGAAATCATTGAACACTTACATACAAAGGTTCAAATTCAAGATGGAGTCACTCAGAGCAGTGATAGCGAACCTGGAAGAAGGGGACTATATGGTGTCTCTGGACATCAATGATGCTTACCTCCATGTCCCAATTTGCCCTTCTCACCAAGGGTACCTCAGGTTTGTGGTACAGAACTGTCACTATCAGTTTCAGACGCTGCCGTTTGGATTGTCCACGGCACCCCGGGTCTTTACCAAGGTAATGGCCGAAATGATGATTCTTCTTCGAAGAAAAGGCGTCTTAATTATCCCTTACTTGGACGATCTCCTGATAAGGGCAAGGTCCAGGGAACAGTTAGAGGTCGGAGTAGCACTATCTCAAGTAGTACTACGACAGCACGGGTGGATTCTAAATATTCCAAAATCGCAGCTGATTCCGACGACACATCTGCTGTTCCTAGGGATGATTCTGGACACAGTCCAGAAAAAGGTGTTTCTCCCGGAGGAGAAAGCCAGGGAGTTATCCGAGCTAGTCAGGAACCTCCTAAAACCAGGCCAAGTGTCAGTGCATCAATGCACAAGGGTCCTAGGAAAAATGGTGGCTTCTTACGAAGCGATTCCATTCGGCAGATTCCACGCAAGAACTTTTCAGTGGGATCTGCTGGACAAATGGTCCGGATCGCATCTTCAGATGCATCAGCGGATAACCCTGTCTCCAAGGACAAGGGTGTCTCTCCTGTGGTGGTTGCAGAGTGCTCATCTTCTAGAGGGCCGCAGATTCGGCATTCAGGACTGGGTCCTGGTGACCACGGATGCCAGCCTGAGAGGCTGGGGAGCAGTCACACAGGGAAGAAATTTCCAGGGCTTGTGGTCAAGCATGGAAACGTCATTTCACATAAATATCCTGGAACTAAGGGCCATTTACAATGCCCTAAGTCAAGCAAGGCCTCTGCTTCAGGGTCAGCCGGTGTTGATCCAGTCGGACAACATCACGGCAGTCGCCCACGTAAACAGACAGGGCGGCACAAGAAGCAGGAGGGCAATGGCAGAAGTTGCAAGGATTCTTCGCTGGGCGGAAAATCGTGATAGCACTGTCAGCAGTGTTCATTCCGGGAGTGGACAACTGGGAAGCAGACTTCCTCAGCAGACACGACCTCCACCCGGGGGAGTGGGGACTTCACCCAGAAGTCTTCCACATGATTGTGAACCGTTGGGAAAAACCAAAGGTGGACATGATGGCGTCCCGCCTCAACAAAAAACTAGACAGATATTGCGCCAGGTCAAGGGACCCTCAGGCAATAGCTGTGGACGCTCTGGTAACACCGTGGGTGTACCAGTCAGTGTATGTGTTCCCCCCTCTGCCTCTCATACCCAAGGTACTGAGAATCATAAGAAGGAGAGGAGTAAGGACTATACTCGTGGCTCCGGATTGGCCAAGAAGGACTTGGTACCCGGAACTTCAAGAGATGCTCACGGAGGACCCGTGGCCTCTACCTCTAAGAAAGGACCTGCTCCAGCAGGGACCCTGTCTGTTCCAAGACTTACCGCGGCTGCGTTTGACGGCATGGCGGTTGAACGCCGGATCCTGAAGGAAAAAGGCATTCCGGATGAAGTCATCCCTACCCTGATCAAAGCCAGGAAGGATGTAACCGTGCAACATTATCACCGTATTTGGCGTAAATATGTTGCGTGGTGTGAGACCAGGAAGGCCCCTACAGAGGAATTTCAACTGGGTCGTTTCCTGCATTTCCTGCAAACAGGACTGTCTATGGGCCTAAAATTAGGGTCCATTAAGGTTCAAATTTCGGCCCTGTCGATTTTCTTCCAGAAAGAACTGGCTTCAGTTCCTGAAGTTCAGACGTTTGTCAAGGGGGTACTGCATATACAGCCTCCTTTTGTGCCTCCAGTGGCACCTTGGGATCTCAATGTAGTTTTGGGGTTCCTAAAATCACATTGGTTTGAACCACTCACCACTGTGGACTTAAAATATCTCACATGGAAAGTGGTAATGCTGTTAGCCCTGGCGTCAGCCAGGCGTGTCTCAGAATTGGCGGCTTTATCCTATAAAAGCCCTTACCTAATTTTTCATACGGACAGGGCAGAATTGAGGACTCGTCCTCAATTTCTCCCTAAGGTGGTTTCAGCGTTTCACTTGAACCAGCCTATTGTGGTACCTGCGGCTACTAGGGACTTGGAGGACTCCAAGTTGCTGGACGTAGTCAGGGCCCTGAAAATATGTTTCCAGGACGGCTGGAGTCAGAAAATCTGACTCGCTGTTTATCCTGTATGCACCCAACAAGCTGGGTGCTCCTGCTTCTAAGCAGACTATTGCTCGTTGGATTTGTAGTACAATTCAGCTTGCACATTCTGTGGCAGGCCTGCCACAGCCAAAATCTGTAAAAGCCCATTCCACAAGGAAAGTGGGCTCATCTTGGGCGGCTGCCCGAGGGGTCTCGGCTTTACAACTTTGCCGAGCAGCTACTTGGTCAGGGGCAAACACGTTTGCTAAATTCTACAAATTTGATACCCTGGCTGAGGAGGACCTGGAGTTCTCTCATTCGGTGCTGCAGAGTCATCCGCACTCTCCCGCCCGTTTGGGAGCTTTGGTATAATCCCCATGGTCCTTACGGAGTTCCCAGCATCCACTAGGACGTCAGAGAAAATAAGAATTTACTTACCGATAATTCTATTTCTCGTAGTCCGTAGCGGATGCTGGGCGCCCATCCCAAGTGCGGATTGTCTGCAATACTTGTACATAGTTATTGTTACAAAAATCGGGTTATTATTGTTGTGAGCCATCTTTTCAGAGGCTCCTCTGTTATCATGCTGTTAACTGGGTTCAGATCACAGGTTGTACGGTGTGATTGGTGTGGCTGGTATGAGTCTTACCCGGGATTCAAAATCCTTCCTTATTGTGTACGCTCGTCCGGGCACAGTATCCTAACTGAGGCTTGGAGGAGGGTCATAGGGGGAGGAGCCAGTGCACACCAGGTAGTCCTAAAGCTTTTACTTTTGTGCCCAGTCTCCTGCGGAGCCGCTATCCCCCCGTGGTCCTTACGGAGTTCCCAGCATCCACTACGGACTACGAGAAATAGAATTATCGGTAAGTAAATTCTTATTTTTTGTTGAGTTCCGTGAAAAAGGACAAAATGCTGCTCAGGTAATTACCCTGAAGTCAAGAACGATGGGTATAAATGATCTTTATGGTCTCAACATTCCGTATTGCCTTCTTCAGGTGTCCATAGAAGATGTCAGTGGTGCCCAGAAAGTGGGATATGTATAGAACCCATAACACGTGTATAGTACAAATAAGCTTTACGTGGTATTTTTATCTTGTGTCTTAAGTTTAACTCTACCAAGAATCTGTATATATTATACCATCATGTATTTCATAGAGAGAGCCATTTCACGTTGGGTAGGTTGAATGACGTACTGCGGAACGCACTTCGCACTTCTGTCTGTCCGTTAATCCCTAGCCTCATTTTATAACTGTGTTAGATCCAAATTATAAAGCGCCACAGAATACGTTAGTGCCATATACATAAATATGAGTTGGAAACACTTTATTTAGGAACAAATTTAGGATTCCACGTGACTTCCGGGTGAGCAGAGGTCACCATCCGTCCATAAATTTACCCTATAAAAATGTCCATTCACATAGGTGTTTAACAGGGCCTGCCTAAGAATCCCTGACCTTGCTGTGGGAGAATCCCTGACCTTGCTGTGGGAGAATCCCTGACCTTGCTGTGGGAGAATCCCTGACCTTGCTGTGGGAGAATCCCTGACCTTGCTGTGGGAGAATCCCTGACCTTGCTGTGGGAGAATCCCTGACCTTGCTGAGGGAGAATCCCTCAGCAAGGTCAGGGATTCCTTGCTGAGGGAGAATCCCTGACCTTGCTGAGGGAGAATCCCTGACCTTGCTGAGGGAGCATCCCATTCTCCCTGACCTTGCTCCCATTCTCCCTGACCTTTGCGAGGGAGCATCCCATTCTCCCTGACCTTTGCGAGGGAGCATCCCATTCTCCCTGACCTTTGCGAGGGAGCATCCCATTCTCCCTGACCTTTGCGAGGGAGCATCCCATTCTCCCTGACCTTTGCGAGGGAGCATCCCATTCTCCCTGACCTTTGCGAGGGAGCATCCCATTCTCCCTGACCTTTGCGAGGGAGCATCCCATTCTCCCTGACCTTTGCGAGGGAGCATCCCATTCTCCCTGACCTTTGCGAGGGAGCATCCCATTCTCCCTGACCTTGCTGAGGGAGCATCCCATTCTCCCTGACCTTGCTGAGGGAGCATCCCATTCTCCCTGACCTTGCTGAGGGAGCATCCCATTCTCCCTGACCTTTGCGAGGGAGCATCCCATTCTCCCTGACCTTTGCGAGGGAGCATCCCATTCTCCCTGACCTTCCCCTGACCTTTGCTGGGGAGAATCTCTTGCCGTGCTTCATTGGGAAAGCTGGAAGCTCATGGGTCTTTCCCTGGAAGAGGAGGTACAGCGTGGAGTGTGGATGTAGATTCCTCTGATGCATTGTGGCAGGAGGACATCACGGAGGGTGTCTGCTATGGTCAGAGATGGGGAGGCAGAGGGAGTTCTGCTCCTCAGCGCCACCTACTGTCCATCGCTGGCTTATAGACGTCTGCACATGTGATAATGGAAGTGCTGAGCAGTAAAGTCTCTTGCCGCTGTTAGCAGGTGTGCTGTATTCTAGTGAGAGGTATACAGGTAGGATAGTTATCGTGTGATGGTTTCCTTCACCAGAATAACCCGCTCACATTGGTGTCTGCTGTTTTATTTCCTCTATATCCAGAATGTCCAAGAAAATTGCCGGTGGCTCCGTGGTGGAGATGCAGGGAGATGAGATGACGCGCGTTATCTGGGACCTGATTAAAGAGAAGCTCATTTTGCCGTATGTGGAGCTGGATCTGCACAGGTAATGTACCAGACGCGCGCACACACAGACGCGCACATTATAGCTTGGCCGTTCAGGGCGACTGCACAAAAGGGCGTTGTTTCAACTTCGCACTGATCCGTATTTCATGCCATGTACTGGAAGGCCTAATTGTAATGCATTATATGGGCACTTATATTTCTGAGGGGAAAATTATGACAACCCCGCCCCCCCTATACACGCATGTGGGGTTTAACTGGTTTGTCCGCCATCATAACGGATGTAATCCATTCCACCAAAACAGAATTTTGACCATGATTATTGATTGCTGTGGAACGGACACGAGTTACCGCGGCCGGATAAATTGGCAAAAAAATGAAATAAAAAAATTGCAGTCTTTTTGAAACATCTTAATTTTTTTTTTAGTTTTTGAGACTTACCCGTGAAATTGGACAAACTACCTAAAACAGAAAACATTATAAAAAAACAAACCAAAAAAAAAAAAAAAAAGTATTGTCAACGTGGTATTTATGTGAGGTGTGTGTTACATTGGGTGTTTTGGGTAGAATTGGTATAGTTCTTTGTTTCTGAAGGAATGAAGTATCTATGGCAGGGATGGGGAACCTTCGGCCCACCAGCTGTTGTTGAACTACACATCCCAGCATGCCCTGCAACAGTTTTAGCATGGCCAAATAGCAAAACTGTAGCAAGGCATGCTGGTATGTGTAGTTCAACAGCTGCAGGGCCGAAGGTTCCCCACCCCTGATCTGTGGTGACGAATAGGGACGTAACGCGTCTCCGACTTCTCACATGATGAAGTTTGCTGCAGATACGGTGAACGTACTGTAGACAAGCTGTTGTGCAGAACGTTCGGAAAGCCATTACAATAAATGGTTGCTGCAGTTGGTGGATAATGCGCCATGCACGGAAATACTCGCCCTCCTTCTGTCACTGATGGGGGGGTATAAGAGAGGAAACAATAGGCTACACCACTCTCTAAGAGCCGGGGTGTTCTAACTCGTGGCAAATGTATGCCCTAAAATGCACTGAATGTAAAACCCAGCGATCTGGAGGGTGAAAGCCCGAACACCCTCCACATCTGCAAGATGCCCGTGCAACTCTGTCCCTTTGCGGCGGGAGGGGGAGTTACAAATGATCATGTGCACACCGGCCCCCCACCTTCCCCATGAGGGCCGAACCTGAGTAGCTTCGGCCCGTTATACAGGATGATGGGGCTACGCTTTGTTTTCTCTTCCCTATGACAGGCCGGGTAACTGTAATGGAAGCCATCTTTATTTATTTAGTTTATTACCAGTTTTTTGTATAGCATAGCACATTCCGCTGCGATTTAGTGCACTTTATACTCCTCCGCTCGGTACATTCAGGGTTTTGTATTCAGAACACGGAAAAAAATCAGGACCATCATTTGTGCTTTAAAAGTCTGAATTTTCTGCCAATTATCCTTTATTACATCCGGCAGTTTAAAACTCAGAAACGCAGATTTGACAAATACCCCCCTTCGCATTAGGAACGGTAGCGTCTAGGTATGTAACCCCACGTTTCCTGTAAGGAGACGCTTCTCTGTGATTGGACTAACCTGCTTTGCTCGGCGTGCAGAGACTTTGAACTGATTGCGGAACCAGCTTTTCTACTCGCCGAATGACGTTAATAGCACCAAACAGCCTGTTATCTGGGATATAGGGAAAAGTTCGCCGGGCAGAGCAGCTCCTCTATACTGTAGATGGAGTCATCTTCATCTTGGCCTTTAATAGGATTAATTAAACCAGGGCAGTCATACTTAATGATCATCTGCTGTAATGACTTAATCCCCTGCTGTATTGTTCTCTGTATTGTATTGCAGCGCAGAACAATAGAAAAAAGGCTTATGCTAATAAGCCCTGGTGCACCTAGGTGCTGCAGAGAAGGCTAGATGAGCAAGGCTCCATCTGTATATACACTGCAGATGGGCTATTGTTGCTGTAATTAATCATATTTTGCTTACTGGGAAATTCTGCTAGTCTAACGAAGGCTATACAGGCGGACACAGGTAACCGCCGTGTGAAGACCTAACAGGCACAGCAAAGATCTCTAGCAGAAGCGTGTGTACGTGTCGGTAGTATATACACTTAGTAGCCACCTAGGTGTATCTGTGTACACTGCTCTAGAATGTACCTATCTGTAAGACAAAGAACATAAAGTGCGTGTCCTTTCTGTAGGCAAAAACGCATTGCTAACGATGGAGGTCAGAAGTAAAGGACCAGAATGGTTCAAGCTGACGGGAATGAGGTGGTAACTCATTAACCGTCCGTTACAGCAGCGCTACGCAGAACACCCTGCACGTTGAACCTTGAAGTGCGTTGGCTCGAGGAGCACGCCAGCTGCTGGCAGATAACACCGGGAGACTGAGGCTACATCGGCTCCGGGCGCCCGGCTTCTGCTGCGACTTGCAGAGGGCAGGGAGAGAATTTGGCATAAGCAGCATAAACCCGTGGATGCATCCTGCACTGTCAGCGGCCCAGGCTAATGGTTTTGGTGTAATCTTGTACGGAATGTTTCCTAGGTACACAATAAGCCTCTTCATACCACCGAGTCTTGTTTAAGTGCTGCAGCCTACCTGTATTATTTCTCACCATGTGCTTCCCTTTATGTCCACTCTACCTATTTTCTAACGGCTACTTCCAACAGGATAAAGCCACCTGGTAAAGGGACCACCAAGTGTGTGGATGTACTATATAGAAAACAAAAAAAGATTTCTAGATAGATAGTGGCAAAGTGAGTGACTTACCACATGCCTTTGGAAGGAAATCCAGTCTCGCGGCTGCTGGAACTGCAGCCCGACAAGCCAAACAAAGCGCCTGGGCTAATCCGCTTTACGGACGTACGGACGGAAGGAGACCTGCAATAAATTCCAACCAGTCAGGATAGAGCTGCGGCGCAGCTTAGACCTGGAGCAGCCCACGAGGCTGCGCCATGGACAGTTGCGCCTCCTGACGCTGAAACGGGAAGATAAAGGGTGCAGCACAGAGTGCAGAAAAGGACGCCAGCAGACGATGCTAAAGCGTATTTGGTGATGTATGAAGGAACCGCAATAGGTGCTTAATAGCCAATGATTTGATCTGAAATGCTGCCACCTTATTTGTGCGGTGATGCTGAGAAGATCTACGTGGATTGTGATAACACATAGGCATTGGGTTATCAACACACAAAAAGAGAATCTGGTTAGGTCGCTGCTATCTGATTTGTCTAACGTGTTTAAGAGCTGGCTGTGAGCGGAGGCGGAGCCGGCAAATACAGAGCTCCTGGTGATCGCGTCACTTGTAGTCTGGACTGGTGTCTTCAGGAGGCGGTCCTGCAGAGCGGTCCACAAACGTACCGACTCGCTCATGCTGCGGAGAGACTTGGGAGTCAGCAGTCTAAGCCACAACCAAGAGCGGGTCATTGTCCCGATCGGGTTCTTGCATGAAAGCGCCTTCATGAAGAAGGAGCCAGCACAGGGCATAACTGGGCCACCAGCGTGACCTGAATGTAGAGGTGTGGGTCACATACGGGCCCATTGCCCCCTTTTGATTTTTACCTTGCATGTCACACGCAGTGATCGGTGCACATTTCCAGCTTCATCATGAAGCCCCTGGAATCTGTCCACAGGTGGCATACTGAACCAATGTCACCTTTTATAAACGGAACCCTAAAAACCTCCATTTACTACACATCATGATACCCTTTTATATACATATTTTAGTTATACTAAAAGCATAAGAGCAGCTGTCCGTGTAAATACCTGTTGCATTTGTCTTGACCGTTTTTACTTTTCTTTAAAGCTATGATCTTGGCATGGAGAACCGCGATCTGACTGACGATAAGGTCACCGTTGAAGCCGCTGAAGCCATTCAGAAATATAACGTCGGAATCAAGTGCGCCACTATTACGCCCGACGAGAACAGGGTGGAGGAGTTTAAGCTGAAGCAAATGTGGAAGTCGCCAAACGGAACCATAAGGAACATTCTGGGGGGGACTGTGTTCAGAGAGGCCATCATCTGCAAGAACATTCCCCGGCTGGTCTCTGGATGGGTCAAACCCATTATCATTGGCCGTCATGCTTACGGGGATCAGGTGAGGTTTAATCTGGTGACAGACGTTCTCTGATCCTGTGACACTACGTACTGTGTAATATCCTATTTGCGACCATCGCTGTGACGCCCAATTGTCCCCTTGAGGAACTGTTTAATGTATGGATTCCTGTATACACCGATCCCTTTTCCCCCATGTGGCGAGAGATTCCGGGCGCTATTCCCGTGCTGCGCACGTCTTCCACAGTCTTCCATCTTAGTTCACAAATATTGTACTAGGGGGGCCATTCCGAGTTGATCGCAGATGTGCTAAATTTAGCACATCTACGATCATGTTCCCTGACATGCGGGGGGACGCCCAGCACAGGGCTAGTCCGCCCCGCATGTCAGTGCCGTCCCATCCCCCGCGCACAAATACCAACGCATCGCACAGTGGCGATGCCTTTGTATTTGAGGAGTAACTCCCGGCTAGCGCAGCTCCTGCGGCTAGCCAGGAGTTAATTGTCGCAGCCGCTGAGACGTCACGCAGCCGCCGCGGCCCGCACCCCCAACAGTCCGGCCACGCCTGCGTTGGCCGGACCTCTCCCCCTAAACGGCGCCTTTAATGCCGCCGTTCAGCCCCCTCCCGCCCAGCGACCGCCTCTGTCTCAGAGGCGATCGCTAGGCAGCAAAAGCTGCCATGCGCCAGCGCACTGCGTCGCCGGCACAGTTCCGAGCCGATCGCTGTGCTGCACCAAACTGCAGCGATCGATCGGGTTGGAATGACCCCCTAGGTTTTTTACATGATCCATTGGCTCCCAAACTCAGTCGTCAAGGCACCTTAAAAAAAAAAAAATGGGGTTTAAGGGATAACCATGCTTGAGCACAGGTGCCTTAATTAGTACCTCAGACAATTTGATTTAACAATCTGTGCTCAACTGTGGATAGCCGGCCTGTCAGGATGCCTAAAGGTAGTCTGACCATATTATCCCTATTACCTGGGACGTTTATGGATTACACAGGTTCAGGGGCTAGCTGACTTCAAGCCTACATTTCAGCTGTTTTTAATCCGCCACAGAACCTGTGTAATCCATCAGCGTCCCAGGTAATAGGGATAATATGGTCACCCTACTTAAAGACAGAGATTGGGAACCACTGCCTTAAACCCTTTGTCCCGTCCGGGAACCGTCTTGTGTGATAGACGAGAGAACAATGTGACTTCACACCTGAACATAGCTGGTGTGTAACAGACGTTGTCTTCTGGCTGTGTGCCATAGAGACCCATTTACCTAATTATACATACTGTATGTACCTCATAAATATCAGTGTGAACGCTCTAAGAGGGTCATTCCGAGTTGATCACTCGCTGCCGATTTTTGCAGCGCAGCGATCAGGTTTCTACTGCGTATGCACCGCAATGTGCAGGCGCGTCGTACGGGTACAAAGCGGATCGTTGCTGAGCGGTGGATTTAACAAAGAATCCATTCGCACAGCCGATCGCAAGGAGATTGACAGGAAGAAGGCGTTTATTGGTGGCAACTGACCGTTTTCTGGGAGTGGTTGGAAAAAACGCAGGCGGGTTCAGGCGTTTGCAGGGCGGGTGTCTGACGTCAGTTCCGGAACCAGACAGGCTGAAGTGATCGCAGCGGCTGAGTAAGTCCAGACCTACTCAGAAACTGCACGAAATGTTTTCGCAGAGCTCTGCTGCACAGGCAATCGCACACTTGCAAAGCGAAAATACACTCCCCCCGTGGGCGGCGACTATGCGTTTGCATGGCTGCTAAAAGTAGCTAGCTAGTGAGCGATCAACTCGGAGTGACCCCCTAAGTACAATCGCTGCGTCTGATTTCTCGGTGCACACATACCTTTAGTGATTGAGCCGTTCGTTAATGCCTAACTAGAGCCGTAATAACGCGTGACCACAGAGCGACCCTTATCCCCTGGCTAAAAGGGAGACGTTTCCTTTACAGTGTACAGAAAGATAATGTACAGTATTTCATTGTGTTGTGTATCTGAGCAATGCTTCCCATAATAACCGCTTATTTCTCATTGGTATTAGAAGCAAGTATAATCTAAAGAAGAGTTTTTTTTGTGTTGTCTGCTATAAATAGCACATTTATTGTTCTATGTTTTTTGCCTTTTGTATATTTTTCATTTATACTCTATTAGGGGATGGTATAAAATGTCAGCATATTGTGAATGTCGACACAAGAATGTCATCAGTGTTCATCCCAAGATCAATTTCACGGGGGCACCACCCAGCTGATTGCACACGCAACGCTCCAAGGGGTGTGGTGTATTTTGTTGCCAATGTCCAACATGCGTGACATGTCGACAGGGGCACTGATGGAATGTCGACAGAACGTCCCTGGTGGTCTAGTGGGGGCTGACTTATCATGGTGGGTCCGGCGGGGTCTTCAGGCTGATCCTGCGTGGCTTCCAGCATTGAGCGGGACTAATCCTAACCCCTCCAGTCCCATAGCCGAACCCCCCTCCGCCAGTCAGTGCAGAATGTCGGCATTAATAATAATAATAATTTTATTTATATAGCGCTCTTTCTCCAATAGGACTCAAGGCGCTTAACAGATACATAGCATAATATAGTACAGAAAATAATGAAGTACATTTTCATAAAATACAGAAGCATGAAGATACTAAAGGGACAATTATGGAAATGCTGAGTAAACAGAAAAGTCTTGAGTCTACTTTTGAAGGATTCTATAGTTGGGGCCTCTCGCACTGTGCGGGTAAGTGAGTTCCATAGAGTCGGTGCCGCATGACTAAAAGCTCGACCCCCAGATGAAATACGGGAGATTCTAGGTACTGCTAAAAGTCCTTCATCTACAGATCGCAGTAATGGAGTGGGGCAGTATGGGGTCAGAAGCTGCTTCAGGTACCTTGGGCCTTGGTCATGTAATGCTTTGAAACTCAGTAAGCCAATCTTGAAGATGATT
This sequence comes from Pseudophryne corroboree, assembly GCF_028390025.1. Taxonomy (NCBI): domain Eukaryota; kingdom Metazoa; phylum Chordata; class Amphibia; order Anura; family Myobatrachidae; genus Pseudophryne; species Pseudophryne corroboree. Next base: position 17,642,358 of record NC_086450.1, read on the forward strand.
CGCCATCGTACAGGCAGCCAGTGAAGGGAGTAGAGGATGGGTGTTATGTGGCTAGAACGGGGCTGGTTGGTTAATAGCCTGGCAGCTGTGTTTTGCACCAGCTATAAGCGCTGCAATTCTTTTGCTGGGAGACCAAGGTAGAGGGCATTACAGTAGTCTAATCGAGATGATACAAATGCATGGATGACTTTTGGCATATCATCTGAGGGAATTAAGTGCTTGATTCTGGCTATGTTCCTCAGGTGAAAGAATGAGGATTTGATTGTGGCTGATATCTGATGTTTAAGTGTCAAGCCACCATCCAGGACAACGCCAAGATTCCGCACACGTGCATTGTGAACTTTCTGACATTCTGCACATGCCGACATTTCAACAGTTTTCTTACATTGTGATGTTGACATTATGAATGTTGTTTTGTAAGTTTTGACATTATAGGGTCGTTGTAATGAATCTGCCCAGGTGAGCGAGTGCGACACGTATAGGTAGCTGCGGACGCACTGATTTTTGTTTGTAGCCCAAGCCCTGCTACTCTTGTTGCCGGCTTGAAAATTATATATATATTATATTATATTATATTATAATATAATTGTTCCAGCTGAGATGATTTGCAGATTTTCTGCTCCTGTGGGATGAATAGAAGATTGCAAACGCCCTCTGTATCCTTAACGCTGGCGACACACATTGCCATCCTGCTTCTCAGACTTTACACTCCTGGAGGTATATTTACTAAAGGTTTATTTAAATTGATCTCAAACAATGTTGGGCTTCCAGGGTTAATACACATTTACTAACCGATGATTTAAAAAAAAATAAAAACATTTTATAGCTCCAGACGCCCCCCCAACATCGATTGAGATAGATTTAAATTGATGAAAAACGATCTTTAGTAAATTACACCCCTGGTGGCCAAGCTAAAAAAAAAAAAAAAATAATTAAAAGGGCAATCCTTTTACGGGCCCTGTTTTACGAGTAAAAGCATTCCCCTTTTAAGTTTTGGGCATAAACACCATCAGAAGTGCCGGGTTTTACAACCCAACGCTTAGTAAATAAACCAGACTTGGGGGTTGATGTACCAAGCAGTGAAAAGCGTGGGGAAGTTGCCCATAGCAACCAATCTGCATGTACCGATCATTTTAGAGAATGTACTTGATAAGTGGTAACTGGAAGCTGATTGGGTGCTGTGAGCGACTTCTCCATTCTTTGCACTGCTTGATAAATCTCGCCCTCGGTCTCTTCCAGCACCACTGGATCTTGGCATTGCGGTCGTAAGAAGGGCTGAGCGCACAGGTCTATAGCGATAATCTCTTGTCCGCTTCACAGCATGCCCAAAAATGATGCAACCAGTTTGGATTAGAGTGTTTAGAGGGCTCCCATGCTGCAGTATTACAGATATATATTCAGCATGAAGGCTTTCGCTAGCGTTTTTAGCTGCGCTGCGATCAGGTCAGAACTGCGCATGCATATGCACCGCAATACGCAGGCTCGTTGCACAGGTACAAAGCGAATCGTTGCTGTGCGATGGGTTAAACGAAGAATCCATTCGCACGGCGATCGCAAGGAGAGTGACAGGAAGAAGGCGTTTGTGGGTGGCAAATGACCGTTTTCTGGGAGTGGTTGGAAAAACGCAGGCATGTCCAAGCGTTTGCAGGGCGGGTGTCTGACGTCAATTTCCGGCCCCGGACAGGCTGAAGTGATCGCAGCGACTGAGTAAGTCCTGGGCTGCGCAAAGACTGCACAAAGTTTTTTTTTTTTTTTTTTTGTACCGCTCGGCTGCACATGCGTTTGCACACTTGCAAAGCAAAAATACACTCCCCCATGGGCGGCGACTATCTGCTCGCAGCGCTGCAAAAAAACCCTAGCGAGCGATCAGGTCTGAATTAGGCCCATAGGCGTTCCCAAAAGCATTGGCCAATGTTCCTGTTACTCTCTAACACACTTGTCTTTCTCATTACAGTACAGGGCGACAGACTTTGTTGTTCCCGGGCCGGGCACAGTGGAAATATCCTTCACTCCTAAAGGCGCCGGGGAACCTATTAAATACGTTATACATAATTTTAAAGGTTAGTATATAATTGATTTTTGACCTATAGTACTTAACTGCTATTTGCCTGAGGCTTTGCTCGCGTGGATTTCTGTTTTTACAAAGACAGTAGTGCCATCTAATATTGTGATGTATATTTTATATTGTGCACAGTGATCACAAAATTTCTTTGTAAACAATATTTGCAGTTTTTCCTGCAGGGATTAACACAAAAACGTTCTTGGAACTACTAACTTGTGAGGAAGCCACGTAAAGCTGCCCACGGGAGAAGCAGCTGGTCCTGAGATCTAATGAGCGTTTGCTCTGTGACTTGTTGATTGTCATAGCAAAGCAAATGTTTGCAGGAAACTGCAGGCGCTGGACTTGAAAAGGAAATTTTTTGGGGATATGGGGTATACGTGGTGTAAACACAGTCTCACCTGCGCCACATCCTGTTAGAATCTCTGCCTCACTTAAGTCTCCTCTGCAGAGCAGTCACTTTAAGTCGCGTTCCGATGCATAACTTGGCTGGTGTCAAGTTCCGCAGAAGCATGTTCGGAACACCAACTTTCAGTGCGCTGAATGGCAAGTGTCTGTCTTTTCCTTTTATTGCTCCTCTCCCTTATGTCACATCGAGATCATACATACCTCAGATTCTTTCTAGGTCACTGAGCCACACAATAGTTCAAACACCATCTAAATTCATCCAGTAGTTTTTGCGTGTGCCGGAACAGACAAAAATTCATTTTTTTTGTTTTTTTTTACTCCATAGCAATTTTTTATTTTTTAGAAATATACTTCTAGGGACGGTTTATGAACTATGTACAGTCACAACCCTTTGTTTTATTATATGTATCGATGTAGAAGGCTATGACGTTATACTGCGGGATAGATATTTGTGCTGTTCATTAGCTGCATTGTTATAATTTATTTGAAGGGCTCCAGTATACGGACCCGCTGTGGCGTCATAAGTGATGCTAGACAAACCCACTAGTTGTCTTCTCTCTAATGCAAGCGTAAAAAACACACAATCTGGTAAACTGCCCTTGTGGGTTGTTTTTAGGGTCGATTTGAATAGTTTTTTTAAGTAAAATCTTCCGGAATTCCAAAAAATGTATGTAATCGATTCGTGTAAAAATGTTTCCTGCATTAAAGTAATGCATGTGCGGGGTGAGGAGTGGATTTACAGACTGCTCGGGATTAATCCAGTGTCTTGTTTTTTCCCCGCAGACGGTGGCGGTGTCGCTCTCGGTATGTACAATACAGACCAGTCCATCAGAGATTTTGCCCACAGCTCCTTCCAGATGGCTTTGGTCAAGGCCTGGCCCCTATATATGAGTACCAAAAACACCATCCTCAAGCGCTACGATGGACGATTCAAAGACATCTTCCAGGAGATTTATGACAAGTAAATTATTATTATTATTATTATTTAAGTTTTGACCTCAAATTTCGCAGAAAAATCTGTTCTCCTTGTGGAATTCTGCAGAGACGATCAGCAACTAAGAAAAACCCTTGTTTTAAGGGAATCTGTCGTATTTGTGCGTTGTCTAAACAAAATAACTTTGGCTATCTTCATTTAATTAACGTATGGGATAAGTTTGCAAAATAGTTTTACTGGCATAGGATATCCAATCAATCTGGGATAACTGTTGCTCCCTCTTTAACTGAACCGATGCTCGGCGGGACTAAGGAGAATATAGGCCTGTGTGTCCTTGTAGGTGCTAATCCTGAGCGGAAATGTTTCTAAATAACCAGACGTTCTCATTCTCAGAGCAATGGTCATTTTGGTTTTGCGCTCCTTTTCTTGCAGAGAGTACAAATCCAAGTTCGATGAGAAAAAGATCTGGTACGAGCACAGACTCATCGATGATATGGTGGCCCAAGCCATGAAATCTGAGGGCGGCTTCATCTGGGCGTGCAAAAACTACGACGGAGACGTACAGTCAGATTCAGTGGCTCAAGGTGAGAAACAAAAGCTGCACTGCCCTCTGCAGGGAGAGAGCTGCACTGCACTCCCTGGGGAACAGCCGCCTGATAACTGTGCATGAGAGGGAGGGGCAATCCCGCGCCGCAGTGTCAGCGAGTCATTGTACGACTTTGTCCTTGCGCAGGCTACGGCTCCCTGGGAATGATGACCAGCGTCCTCATCTGTCCTGATGGGAAGACGGTGGAAGCAGAAGCGGCACACGGTACGGTCACTCGCCACTACCGGATGCACCAGAAAGGCCAGGAGACCTCTACTAATCCTATCGGTGAGTGATCTCTGGGTGATTTGTAGAAGTAAATCTGATTTGCACTTTATATACAACTAGTACATTGGACTGCCATTCCCCCTACACTTACCTCGGCTGCATCGTCTTTCGGTTGGTTCTCGGCTGCCAGTCTCGCTGCATTTTGCGCCTTACTCCACGCTGTCCTTTGACTCCATCCACCCCAGTGGCAGCTGCCGGCAGGGGTCCGTGTCTGCACGTGGCAGAGATGGGACAGACCTTATGGTATTATTATGTAGACCAGCATAACAGGACAGTCATTCGCTGTTGTGCCTATGTTGTTGTTGTTGTTGTTTTTCCCTTAACCACATTCACATCTCTGTCCTTCTTCCCTCCCCCATCCCCCTCCCTTCCCTGTATGTTTCTTACTACCTCCCATCTCTCACCCTCCCTTAACCCCCTGTATCTCAACACCTCCTTTCTCTCTCGAGTGTTCTTCCATAGGTGGGGGGGGGGTGGGGGGGTCACGCAGTGGGGGTCAGTACTGTTGGGAGGAAGTATTGGGGGAGGGGGGTGTTAGTAGATGCAGTGCAGGGACCTGTGCACGGACTCCCAGTGCAAAGGACAGCTTAGAGCAGGGGTGGGGAACCTCAGGCCCGCGGGCCGTATAAGGCCCGCAGAGCCACTTGATCCGACCCAGACAGGCTCACCTAACCGAGGGAGATGCCGGGCGCCCACTGACATTTTGTTACTAGCGGGCGCCTGGCTTCTTCCCCTCAGCAGCAGCCGGAGGCAGGAGTTCACTCCTGAGCTCCAGCTTCCGGCTGTGCGGTAATATGGAAGAGATGTCATGACATCTCTCCCATAGTTCTGAGGAGTGGATGGGTAGGCGGAGGGCAACGGTCCGGAAACAGGAGTGGGGCTGGTGAGTATTGTGTTTTTTTGTTTTGTTTTTTGGTGTGTGTGTGTGTGTGTGTAAGCGGTGCTACTAGAGGGCATATCTTTTGAGGCATAATAACTGACTGAGTGCATATCTAATGGGGCATAACAAGTGATTGGGGGCATATCTACTGGGGCATAACAACTGGCTGGAGGTATATCTACTGGGGGGCAGGCTAATTTTTAAGTTGATAATGTTTGTATGGCCCCCGAAGGATTTTATAAATATCCAAATGGCCCTTGGTAGAAAAAAAGTTCCCCACCCCTGGCTTAGAGCAATATATAATATATATTTTGTATACACATGAAAGGTGGCATGGTGTGTCTGAGTGTTGTGCACTCATCAATACACAATTGTGGTGCCTGAGGGAGAAAGCAAAACCAAGCAGTAGTGTTATCCTGTGCCAGATGAGACTATACAGGTCAATTTTAACTAGAAATAAAAAATACGTAATTACCCACTTTCACCCAAACCCCAGAAATGAGCGCACTTGTTTTAATTTTTTATGTAAACTGTAAAAATTCTTGGACGTGACTGTAATAAAGGGGTAATCATATAGCCCCTGACTGGGCCACACTACCACGGTTAGGTCTTTCACCTTTGTTAATACTTTGCTGTAGTTATGAAGGACACATCTCCTTGAGGGGCAGATGTATTAAGCTGAGAGAAGTGATAAAGCAGTGATAAGTTCAAGGTGATAACGTATCGGCCAATCAGCTTCTTACTGTGAATTTACATATTGGAGCTGATTGGCTGGTGCATTAACACCTTGCACTTATCATTTGGTTTATCACTTCTCCAGGCTTAATACATCTGCCCCTGAATGTATTACGTTCTGTAGCCTGCGGGGTAGGTGACACATTGATGACAAGTTGGTCAGGTGGGATTCACTGCATGACTAGGCCGCAATGTATTTCTTATGTTGGGGCAGATGTATTAAGCCTGGAGAAGGGATAAAGTGGTGATAAGTGCAAGATGCAAACGCACCAGCCAATAGGCTCCTGTCAATTTTCATATTGGAGCTGATTGGCTGGTGCGTTATTGCCTTGCACTTATCACCGCTTTATGCCTTCTCCAGGCTTAATCTATCTGCGTCATTGTGCAGTTTTGGATCCATAGAGGCCAACACTAACCTACATCTGTACGTATGACTAATGCATCGTTTCCCATTACTAGCTTCCATCTTTGCGTGGACCAGAGGGCTGGAGCACAGAGCGAAGCTGGATAACAATTGCGAACTTAAAACCTTTGCGACGGCTTTAGAGGAAGTTTGCATTGAGACAATAGAGGCCGGATTTATGACTAAAGACCTCGCTGCTTGTATCAAGGGCTTACCGAAGTAAGTATTCCGTCTGTCGGGGTACTTACATTTATTCTTGTCCGTGTACTCATTATAGAAAGATAACTGTTCCGTTTTCCTTCTAGCGTCCAGCGATCCGATTACTTGAATACATTTGAATTCCTGGACAAACTGGCTGAGAACTTACAGCGGAAGCTGGCCGCTCAGCCTAAACTGTAACCGCACCGCGGTATGAAGCGAATCTCAGGTTTACGTCTACACCAGTAGCGCACTGCACTCAGCAGGACCTTTTCATTTCCCCACAACGCAAATCGGACCTTCCTGTTGGTTTATAGTCACTTTATAGGTTTTATACAACATCTGCATCTGCATCCAGGCTTTTGCTGGAGATGTCCCCTTTGGAGGTGGTAGTTATTGTGGCATAAAATATTCCTTGGCACAGTTATATCTTAGAGACCTTGATATAGCAAAGAATAAAACTGCAAATGCCACGGCTTTTAGGCCTTAACAAAAGGGCTGCTGCTACAGCAAACTCCCAGGAAAGCACAACATGTTAGTCCCTTCCGATGACGTACCTGGCGTGTGATTAGGCCAGTCTGAGGCTTGGCCTTTTGCACCGCTAGAGCGCAATACAAGAGGAAGAAAACCCTGCCTCAACTTTTTAAAATGTGGCAACTGTCAGCAAACGTGGAATATTGTATGTCGGGACAGGAGTATAGGTTGGCTATTATTGTATAATAACGTCCATCAGTCAGTTTACTTGTTCTTAAGGTTTTAAGTCTTTGCTGCTCTTCTATATGGACCAAATCTATAGACAAATGTTGTTGTTGTACAGTGTTCCAGAACCAATTGTAATTGGATTGCGGTGTAACGGAGCAGAATTCCTAAAGCATGCACAGGTTTGAATGGCCTCAGAATAAGAAAAGTCCAATTTAGTAACTAAGGGTAAAACTCTTAAATATCATATCAAGATTCAGTAGGACATATTTTGGGTGACTATAGCCGCAAGTGATGAAAACACTAAGAAACGCGTCATATTCTGATATATTGGGACAAAGACATTGAACCGAATCACGCTCTAGAACGCCATTAGCATTTACGTGAATGCAACATTATTTATGCAATTCTGGTTTATAAATTACCATACTGTGTAATTAGTTACTAGGATTGAAGAACCTAAATATTGGTAAACATTCCCCATATTAGATATACTTTGTCAAATAGAATTATGTAACCTGAAATACATTTAAGGATTCTCTCCGTACCATGGATGGGTCACAGACAGCATTTGACCGTCTTCCTACTAATCTCCATGGTCTGTTTTGCACAATATTGTGTGACACTCTTTATGAATAGGTGCTAGTAAGTACATTATGCCCAATGCAGTAAGCCCATGAAAACACTAAGGTCTTGGAACAGGCCACAAGCAGTGACTCAGACGTGTTCTGGGTAACCTTTGTGCGTCAGTTCTCTCCCTGTACGATGGCTGGTAGTACCGCATCTGCTCCCCCTTATGTTTTTCCCATCAGTCAGTCACCATTCCCCCCCCCAATTGTCATTTGCAAACATGTTGTGTTTTCCACTTCATACTCTACGATTATGTTCATTGCAAACCATAACTAATTGTTATAACAGAAAGGTTTGGTATTTTTTAATAAATCAAGTTCCTACTGAAACCTTGTGTGTTTTTGATGTATTTAAGAGGTAACATGAACAATTACAGTGAAGTAAACACAAAGGGTTGGGAGAGTAATGGATAGCCAGACATGAGAATACGCATAGGAGGGTGATAGTAACTCAGCTTCCCGACAAGTCTGCAGACATGTTTCGCTCATAAAGAGGTTTTATAAGATCTTAGCAGAATAAAGTATAATAAAAGCATTGACGAAACCTATTCGGGTAAGCCCAGTGATATACTGGAGTGTTGCTGCACTGCTTAGGGGAGCATTCCTGTAAACACCGTTTTTTCTCTGGCTGGGTCCACAGGATTATCCACAGGATAACATTGGGATATTGTCGAGCGACAGCGAAAATGGCACCAACACGGTCACGAGCTTTCTTGCCTCCCAGGATGCATTGGGGCCTCCACTATATAGTCCCGCCCACTGACTCAGTCAGATCAGTTTTTTGCTTGGTGCGGCAGGAAGCCGCATGGTCACAGGGCTGCTGGGAAAGCAGCCTTAAGTTTTCATTATTTTTATAGACTTACTGTTTTGGTTTCTTGAGCGACTTCTCTTAGCAGCGTCTTAAACGCATATTAGAAAGGGTCGCTCCAACAACTCCCCACCGGGTCGCAACAACGCTTACCTCCGCGGTACAGTGCTGTCTCGACGGGCGTCTGTGTCGGATGTTCTAGCAGGTCCAGCAGACGTAACCAGGCTGTGGCCGGAGCATGGGGAGACGGTGAGTCTATGGACTTCCTCTTACTAGAGGGGTCAGGACACAGCTACACTGATTTGGTGGAGACTACAAACAGTGTGTTGATGCGCCGAACATCCCGGTGTAACAGCGCTACGCTCTGGGGATCATAGGCGCCAGGACTAGGTGAGGCCGCGATCCTGGGAGTTTAAGTCAACAGGGGGTTTCAGACGCTCTCCTGGCCGTCCCTCCTCCGAGTTCATGGGCAGTTCCCGCGTGTCTCTCGTTTCATGAACTGAATGACCTCACTTCCGGCTCAGACGCTACCACGAGGGTACTCGGTTGCAGCTTAGACGCTGCGGTTGTGTACACTGGATATAAACCCGCCCAGACCGAGTCGCAGGCCTTTAGCGTCTGCATGCACGGGGAGTCGCTCAGCGTCCGTGTCCGTTGGTGAGCGTCCGTGTCCGATATCAGTTACCAAGAGCGGCAGTGTACACCAGTAGCGTCTGAATCCACTCAGCGTCTTACGAGCGTATTTGCTTGGATATGGAAGTGTGGTGAGTCTCCCTGTATCCCGCTCTCCGGAGGCAGGGTATACAGTACTAAAAATTCCTTCTACTTCTTAGGGGTATATGCAATTGCGGTCGAATTCCCGAAATTGTCGAATTTCGGGTCATTTTCGGCAAAAAAAAAAATTCGTCAGTGCAATTCAGTGGTTTCCGTCAAAAAAACGGACTTTCAAAATTCGACTTTTTGAAATTCGACTTTTCTGCAATGATACAAGTGCTGCAATTCGACAAAAGCATATTCAATTCAAGTTTGGAAATTCGACAGCAGTGCTTTTAGACAGTAAATTCGTCATTTTCAATCCGCCACACTTTGGAGGGTGAAAACAATAAAAAAAAATTTAAACATGTTTTTTTTTGTGTGTTTTTTTTTTTTTTTTTTGGGAATAGCATATCTATTTATATTAGAAGGGATTAGGTAATTTTTTTTTTTTTTTTTTTTTTTTGGAGGCACAAGTATTATTTATATATTTTTAAAAATATTATTTTTTTTTTATTGCTGGAACGGTAAAATAATAAAAAAAAAATGGCGTGGGGTCCCCCCTCCAAAGCATAACCAGCCTCGGGCTCTTCGAGCTGGTCCTGGTTCTAAAAATGCGGGGAAAAATTGGGCAGGGATCCCCCGTATTTTTAAAACCAGCACCGGGCTCTGCGCCTGGTGCTGGTGCAAAAAATACGGGGGACAAAACGAGCAGGGGTCCCCCGTATTTTTCACACCAGCATCGGGCTCCACTAGCTGGACAGATAATGCCACAGCCGGGCGTCACTTTTATACAGTGCCCTGCGGCCGTGGCATTAAATATCCAACTAGTCACCCCTGGCCGGGGTACCCTGGGGGAGTGGGGACCCCTTCAATCAAGGGGTCCCCCCTCCCAGCCACCCAAGGGCCAGGGGTGAAGCCCGAGGCTGTCCCCCCCCCATCCAAGGGATGCGGATGGGAGGCTGATAGCCTTGAGTAAAATGACAGAATATTGTTTTTTTCCAGAAGAACTACAAGTCCCAGCAAGCCTCCCCGCCAGCTGGTACTTGGAGAACCACAAGTACCAGCATGCGGGAGAAAAACGGGCCCGCTGGTACCTGTAGTTCTACTGGAAAAAAAATACCCAAATAAAAACAGTACACAGACACCGTGACAGTAAAACTTTATTACACACTGCCGACACACACATACTTACCTATGTTCACACGCCGACATCGGTCCTCTTCTCCATGTAGAATCCACGGATACCTGAAAAGAAAAGATCAATATACTCACCTCAGCCATGGTCCAGAGATAAATCCACGGACTTGGCAAAAAAAGAAAATGAACACCCGGACCACCGGACTGAAAGGGGTCCCATGCTGACACATGAGACCCCTTTCCACGAATGAGACCTGTCAGTGACAGCTGTCACACAAAGGTCTCTAAAGCCAATCAGGAAGCGCAACTTCGTTGCGCTCACCTGATTGGCTGTGCGCTGTCTGAACTCAGACAGCGCATCGCACAGCTCCGTCCATTATATTCAATGGTGGGAACTTAGCGGCTAGCGGTGAGGTCACCCGCCGGTCAGCGGCTGACCGCGGGTAACCCCACCGCTGACGGCAAAGTTCCCACCATTGAAACTAATGGAGCGGCTTTGCGATGCGCTGTCTGACAGCTCAGACAGCGCACAGCCAATCAGGTGAGCGCCACGGAAGTAGCGCTTCCTGATTGGCTGAAGGGACTTCAGTGACAGGAGTCACGTGATGTCCCGGCATTCGTGGAAAGGGGTCTCATGTGAAAGCATGGGACCCCTTTCAGTCCGGCATGGAACGGGTGTTCGTTTTTTTTTTTTAAACAAGTTCGTGGATTATCTCTGGACGTGGATGTACCTCTGGACGCTGGAAGGTGAGTATAATTGTTTTCACAGGTACCCTCGGATCGTCGGAGACCATGGCAGTCGGCGTGTCAACATAGGTAAGTATGTGTGTGTCGGCAGTGTGTAATAAAGTTTTACTTGTCACGGTGTGTGTGTCCTGTTTTTATTTGGGTATTTTTTTTCCAGTAGAACTACAGGTACCAGCGGGCCCGGTTTTCTCCCGCATGCTGGTACTTGTGGTTCGCCAAGTACCAGCTTGCGGGGAGGCTTGCTGGGACTTGTAGTACTGCTGGAAAAAACAATATTCTTGTCATTTTACTCAAGGCTATCAGCCTCCCATCCGCAGCCTTTGGATGGGGGGGGACAGCCTCGGGCTTCACCCCTGGCCCTTGGGTGGCTGGGAGGGGGGACCCCTTGATTGAAGGGGTCCCCACTCCCCCAGGGTACCCCGGCCAGGGGTGACTAGTTGGATATTTAATGCCACGGCCGCAGGGCACTGTATAAAAGTGACCCCCGGCTGTGGCATTATCTGTCCAGCTAGTGGAGCCCGATGCTGGTGTGAAAAATACGGGGGACCCCTACTCGTTTTGTCCCCCGTATTTTTTGCACCAGCACCAGGCGCAGAGCCCGGTGCTGGTTTTAAAAATACGGGGGATCCCTGCCCAATTTTTCCCCGCATTTTTAGAAGAAGGACCAGCTCGAAGAGCCCGAGGCTGGTTATGCTTTGGAGGGGGGACCCCACGCCATTTTTTTATCGGGTTTTTCCCCGTTTTTTAAATCGCGGCAAAATCCGGCAAATCGGCCGATTTTCGCCCGCGGGACTGTCGAATCCGTTTTTCATTGAATATGGTGAATTCCGGCAGCCACCTGCCGGAATTCACCTGTCGAATTGTGTCGAATTTAAAAACGGCGATAATTTGCCGTGAATTGCATATACCCCTTAGTATGCATTGTTAATTTTTAGTACCTATTGCATATGAGACCTGTATATTACTGTGTTTTCTGCATGTTATGTTGAAAAAAGAACCAGTTAAACAGAAGTACAATTTTCCTACTTATGTATAAGTTATTATGGAGGTTGTATTCTCATATGGCAATGTCTAATGCTTTAACATGTGACTGACTGCTAGTATGTGTGCTGACTTTTCTGTGTAATGTCAGTCCTGTTCTGACCCACAAATCAGGTGCACTGTGGTCAGATTGATTTCACCTCTATATACTGATTATAGGGTGTTTTTCAGTCACAAAATTGTGTAGTCAATATCAGAAAAAATGTCTGTGAGCGGCAAAAGTGATGAGGAGAATTTGTCAAGCACTCCCATAGCCTTAAATGCTTATCTTGTAAGTCAGGGGTAATTGATATGAATCAATTGGTCACTTATGAGGGTTTGTGTGCAAACTGTTTCGCTTTTCAGCGAAGTAAAAAACAGGAGTTAGTTCAACCTCCAGTAGAGCCACCATGGAATATGTTCGCAAAGACTGTCTTCAATAGCGGACAGGTTAGCTCCGGTAGCACCACCTCAAGGGTTAGGTTACACTATGAACCCATACATGCAGCTCCCTTCCTATGGTTTGGTTCCAGTAGCTTCTACAAGCAGCCAAGGGGCAGGTAAGACTAAGACAGATACGTCTGTATGGCAGACTACACAAGAGGATACATCGGATGATGATGCGGAAACAATAGTCAACTCCGTATGATGATCACTCGCAGAGCTTTAGTTCAGATGATGTAGCTGTACTCATTAATGCAGTGAAGGCTGTGCTTTCTCTGGAAGAACCAGCCAAGACAGCGTTAAAAGCAAAAGCACCTGTATTCAAACGAACAAAGTCAGTGAAGGCTGAATTTCCAGCGTCAGATGAGTTGACGGAAATGATGGATGAGTCTTGGGCAGCGCCCAGTAAAAAGTATAAGATTCCTAAGAGATGGGATTCTTATTATCCATTTCCTGCTGGAGATTGTTCGAAGAGAGAAGTTCCTCCAAAAGTAGATGCACATGTTCTGCGACTCGTGCATAAATATGCTTTACCACTGTCATCTACCTCTTTGAATGATGTCACAGACAGAAGGGTAGAGAGCCTATTGAAAAATATTTTTTCTCTAGTAGGAGCAGTGGTAAGACCTGCTATGGCTTCGGCCTGGGTAGCAAAGGCAATGGGCGAATGGATAGAGGAACTAGAGAATGACATCCCCTCTCCTACTAGGGAGCAAGAGGATCATCTTTGCCGTTTAAGACAATCTGCCCAGTATTTGGAAGAAGCAGCCATTGATGTAGGCACTGTTGCTTCTAAAGCTTCAGCCCTGGCAGTAGTTGCTCGCAGAGCAGTTTGGCTACGGACCTGGAAGGCAGATGCGGAGTCCAAGAAAGAATTGGAAGCATTGCCTTTTGTGGGTAATATATTATTTGGAAAACCCTTATCGGATATCCTATAGTCAGAGGCTGAATCGAAAAAGGTCAGATTTCCGGCTACCTATAACCCTAAGTCCAAGGGTTTAAAATTTTGCTCATTTCGCTGGCAAAGTGAAAGCTAAATAGTCTAAACAACCCCAGTTTAAATCCAGGGGTAGGAAGCAGTGGGCTAGCAAAAAGCCAGCATCCAAACCTGAACAGAAACCCTCAGCCTGAAGAGACGGGCCTCCGCCTGGAGGATTCCAGGGTTGGGGGCCGACTCCTGCAATTTGCACACATATGGCAACAGTCAACAACAGATGCCTGGGTGCAGAAGGTAGTATCTCAGGGGTATGGGTTCCCATTCAGGAGGCAGCCTCCTCAAAGATTTTTTTGCACCAGCCCGTCTCGTATAGAGTCGAAGGCCAATGCCCTGCAAGGAGCAGTCCAAAAATTACTGCAGTCAGGGGTGATTGTCCCAGTACCTCCATCACAAAAGGGACAGGGGTATTACTCCAATCGGTTTCTAATCCAGAAACCAAATGGGTCATATCGACCAATTCTAAATCTGAAGATGTTGAACAACTACATATGGATCCCGAAGTTCCACATGGAGACGTTACGCTCCATAATGTTGGCTATGGAACCGGGGGACTATATGGTATCTCTGGATGTACGGGATGCTTACCTGCATGTACCTATAGCACTATCACATCAGTGTTACCTCAGGTTTGCCATCCTCAAGGAACACTTCCAGTTCCAAGCTCTGCCCTTCGGGCTAGCTACAGCACCCAGGGTGTTTACCAAGATCATGGTGGTTATGGCAGCTTGTCTGCGCAAGCAAGGGATAAGAATATTCCCATACCTAGACGACCTATTAATCTTAGCACAGTCGCAAGATTTACTGTTGAGCCATATCCAACAGACGATAGTTTTACAGAGACACGGGTGGCTCATAAATTGGGAGAAGTCGTCCCTGAATCCGTCACAGCGGATGGTTAATTTGGGAGCCATATTGGATTCAGACCTACAGAGAGTTCTCTTACCAGAGAAAAAAATAGTCAAGGTGCAGGTCATGGCCCAGGAAGCGTTACAAGCCCAGACAATGTCAGTCCATGCAGCAATGCGACTGTTGGGTCTGATGGTATCAACGTTCGACATGGTGGAATATGCGCAATTCCACTCCAGACCGTTGCAGCATCTCATTTTGACCAAATGGAACGGAAATCAAACGATAAAAAAGCAGATGATAAAGATTCCAGTAAATGTAAAAAGGTTTCTAGCATGGTGGCTACAGACAGACCATTTAAACAAGGGGAGACCCTTTTGGATAAAAGAGTGGCAAGTCCTGACGACAGATGCCAGCCTGCAAGGCTGGGGGGCGGTACTCGGAAGCCTATGGTTCCAGGGAAAATGGACCGCAAGGGAAAGTCGCCTGCCGATAAATCTGTTAGAAATAAGAGCCATTTACTTGGCTCTGGTTCAGGCAAAGGACAATCTACAAGGAAGACCAGTCCAGATCCGCTCAGACAATGCGACGGCAGTAGCATACCTCAATCATCAAGGAGGAACTCACAGGAAGAGTCTGATGGAGGAAGTAACCCCCATTCTAAAATGGGCAGAACTCCATCTCCCAGCATTGTCAGCAGTATTTGTCCCGGGTGTACTAAATTGGGAAGCAGATTTTCTCAGTCGGCACACCATTCAGGCAACCGAATGGGCGCTACACCCAGAAGTGTTTCAGACACTGGTGAACAGATGGGGTCTACCAGAGATAGACCTTATGGCGTCTCGTCTAAACAACCAAGTACCGAGGTACGGATCAAGAACAAGGGACCCAGGAGCGGTCCTGGTAGACGCACTGTCAGTAGAATGGAGGTTTCAGCTGGCATATCTGTTCCCTCCAATATCTCTGTTACCCAGAGTAGTGAGAAAGATAAAACAGGCAAAAGGAGCAATCATTCTAATAGCTCCAGCTTGGCCAAGAAGGCATTGGTACACAGATCTGTTGAGAATGTCCGTGGAAGCACCGATACTGCTCCCTCAATGTCCAGATCTGTTAATGCAGGGTCCTTGTTGTCAGTCATCTGGATCGCCTGTCTTTGACGGCGTGGCTGTTGAAACCTCTATCTTAGAGGCTAAAGGTTTTTCAAAGCAAGTAATCCAAACCATGCTTAGAGCAAGAAAGCCTTCTTCGGCCCGTGTGTATCATAGAATATGGCAAGCCTATATTCATTGTTCTGGAAAAAATTACAATCCGAGATCCTTTTAAAGTAGCTAGAATTTTGGATTTCCTGCAGGCAGGATTGGATAAAGGGTTGAAGGTTGCTTCCTTGAGGGTGCAAGTCTCAGCATTGACTGTATGGTTTCAGCAGAAGATTGCTGACCTACAGGATGTACGTACGTTTTTCCAAGGAGTAGTACATATTCAACCTCCATTTGTTCCTCCTGCAGCTCCCTGGGATTTGAATTTAGTTCTTAAATTTCTCCAGGGTCCTCTGTTTGAACCACTTGAGAGAGCGGATCTTAAGTGGTTAACGGTTAAAGTTCTTTTTTTTTACTGGCAATGGCGTCAGCCAGAAGAGTGTCAGATTTGGGAGCATTATCATGTAAGTCTCCTTTCCTAAGTTTTTTTCCAGACAGAGCAGTTTTCAGAACGAGATCTAGCTATCTTCCAAAGGTGGTATCAAAATTTCACCTGAATGAAGAGATTGTAGTCCCCGCTTTTCAGGTATCGGGACTATCTGCGGGAGAAGCGTCGCTGGACGTGGTCCGGGCTTTAAAAATCTACATAGATCATACTAATGCCATCAGGAAAACAGATTCCCTCTTCATCCTCTACGGATTCCATAGAAGAGGATGGCCTGCTAGTAAACAGATGCTGGCGAGATGGCTCCGAATGGTAATATCTGAAGCTTATTCTCATGCAGATCTCCCTATTCCGGCTAATGTCTCTGCTCACTCTACACGTAAGATAGGTCCTTCTTGGGCAGCACAACAGGGTGCTTCAGCAGAACAGATATGTAGGGCAGCCACATGGTCTTCCATAAACACATTCATCAGACATTATGCCTTGGATACTTTTTGCCTCTCATGACGCAGACTTCGGGCGAAAGGTCCTCCTGTGCAATCAGGAGCGTCCCCACCACTAAAATGGCTTTGGGAATCCCAATGTTATCCTGTGGATAATCCTGTGGACCCAGCCAGAGAAATGAACGTTATGGTAAGAACTTACCGTTGATAATGTGATTTCTCTTATGTCCACAGGTATCCACAGGGATCCCACCCTGACGCATCTGATTTGAGGATCTAGACCATCACTAAACCTCTTTCTTCTTGTATGGAAGGGTGTGCATGTGTGTTCTTATCGCCTGTACAGGTCTCTACCTAATGTTCCTGCCTAAAATCGCTGTGGAAAGAACTGAACTGACTGAGTCAGTGGGCGGGACTATATAGTGGAGGCCCCAATGCATCCTGGGAGGCCAGAAAGCTTGTGACCGTGTTGGTGCCATTTTTGCTGTCGCTCGACAATATCCCAATGTTATCCTGTGGATACCTGTGGACATAAGAGAAATCACGTTATCAACGGTAAGTTCTTAACATAACGTTCATTTTTTCATGTCGTACACTGCAGAACATTCGACCTACAGTATGTTCTAATGCGAAACGTTATGAATGGGGATCATTTCTGTCATGACCGTTTTTCGACCATAACTCAATGACCCAATACTTCTATACGGGGGCCATTTGCACACTATAGTTATTGTATACTATCGAAAATTTGTAAACCCAAAAAGACCAAACTGTCGGGCACTAAAAGACACATCTGGTACTGACTGATAACTCCTTAAACAAGCGTAGTGGAGACAGGAAAAAGAAACTCCATCTGGAAAGGTATATAATGTGAGGAGTAGAGGGCTGCGCTTACACCTAGTTGTTAACTGGAGTAGCAGCTCTGGAGAAATAGGGATTCCACTTGCCCTATAAGTCTATTGCTAAAGGGATGTAAGACTCCCAGCGCTCACTCTTAAACAGTAATAACAGTCGGTAAAACAATCTTGTAAAAAGACGGATAATTTATTTGGTATCCGGACTCCAGGTCGACAGCACAAAGGTCGACACACCTTAGGTCGACGCCAATTGGTCGACACACCTTAGGTCGACATGGGAAAAGGTTGACATGAGTTTTTCACGATTTTTTTTCTTTTTTTTTTAACCTTTTCATACTTAACGATCCACGTGGACTACGATTGGAACGGTAAAGTGTGCCGAGCGAAGCGAAGGCACCATGCCCGAAGCATGGCGAGCGGACGCGGTGCACTAATTGGGGTTCTCGTTCACTCTACGAAGAAAACGACACCAAAAAAAAACATAAAAAACTCATGTTGACCTTTTTCCATGTCGACCTTGTTCCTGTCGACCTTTTGTCCATGTCGACCTAAGGTGTGTCGACCAATTGGCGTCGACCTTTGTGCTGTCGACCCTCAGTCCCAGACCCATTTATTTAGTATAAATTGAAATACAAGTGTATGCACAGATATGAATGGTTGTATCTAACTGTGTGTGTATCTATATGTAGTCCTAATATTGGTATACGTACATAATTGACAATGACAGAGACACACCACATAAGAATTAATTAGACACAATATAAAAGGATTAATAATGTGTACTATACGGTCCAGGAAGACACATTGTTAGCGTTTTACTCTACCCTCCACTTGAAATGAGCAGTCTTATTTCCAGGTGTATGAGGCATTTGTTAACACGGTTAGTATTGTCATTTGTCCCATGCTTCACCTGTGGGATTGTAGGAAATGTTTCCACATTCAATATATGCAGTCCTGGCGGTGTAGGTGTTAAAGTTCCTGAGTAGGTAGGTATAAGTACTTGGCAATGTACTCACTGTTCCGTTGCTGGGAGTGCGTGCCACACTATGAAGGGAACGGGTGTCTGCTGGTAGACCGATGACACTTGGTTACGGAAGGCAGCGTGTCCGGATCCGTAGCTCTGCAATCGACGCGTTTCGCCTGTGATACCAGGCTTCGGCAGGATGCCCGATCGTCCCGTTCTCCGTCCTTATGGCTCCAGCTTGCCCTTCTCATTGAATCAGTGTGGCGCATCACTACCGCCCTCACTGTGCGCTACATCTGTGCAATTGTGGATCTCTTCCCCGCTGATCTCATTCGTAGATGGTCTTCAGTGGATAATTAAATCACACACAATTATGTTTGTTGATCAATGTAGCGCTCATGTACACGTATAATTTTTAGTTTTATATGGTAATAAGGCAGTGAGAGCAAAGTAAAAACAATAAAATAAATGAGGACAACAGACAGTTGTAGTGCTAATTAAATATACTAATACATATGTGATGGTTACTTGAAATTAGTTGTCTCTGAGATTTGTGTTTTTCCTGTATTTACCGCTGATATAATACCCTTTTATTGATACTTTTGTACCTTAGGATGTTTGTTTATTCATAAAGGGCTATAATTCGATTATATTTGGAAGTAGAGGATACTGTTGCTAAAAAAGGAAAGCTATCTAACTACAAAAAAACTAGTTTTATGGTAAGAACTTACCGTTGTTAAAACTTTCTAAGAGGTACACTGGGCTCCACAAGGATGCACAATGGGGATGTCCTAAAGCCGTTCCTTATGGGAGGGGACGCACTGTAGCGGACACAAGAACCCGGTGTCCAAAGGAAGCATCCTGGGAATCGGCAGTATCGAAGGCATAGAACCTTATGAACGTGTTCCCGGAGGACCACGTAGCCGCCTTGCACAATTGGTCAAGGGTCGCACCACGTTGGGCTGCCCAAGAAGGTCCAACACACCGAGTAGAATGGGCCGTAATGTGAGCAGGAGCTGACAGACCAGCCTTCACATAAGCATGTGCAATCACCATTCTAAACCACCTGGTCAGGGTCTGCTTGTGAGCAGGCCAGCCACGTTTGTGAAATCCAAACAAAACAAAGAGAGAATCAGTATTTCGAATAGAAGCAGTTCTCTTCACATAGATACGGAGAGCCCGTACCACATCCAAAGACCGCTCTTTGGGAGACAAATCAGGAGAGACAAAGGCCAGAACCACAATCTCCTGATTAAGGTGGAACGAGGACACCACCTTCGGTAAATAACCGGGACGAGTCCGAACTACCGCCCGGTCACGGTGAAAAATCAGATATGGGGAACCACAGGAAAGGGCCCCGAAATCCGACACTCTTCTAGCAGAGGCAATAGCCAGCAAGAACACCAGCTTAAGGGAAAGCCACTTAAGATCAGCTGAACCAAGAGGTTCAAACGGAGGCTCTTGTAATGCCTCCAAAACCACCGACAAGTTCCAAGGAGCCACAGGCGGGACATAGGGAGGTTGGATACGCAACACACCCTGAGTGAAAGTATGAACATCAGGTAAAGTCGCAATTTTTCTCTGAAACCACACCGACAAGGTACAAATATGAACCTTGAGGGAGGCCAGATGCAGGCCCAAATCCAGGCCCTGTTGCAGAAAAGCCAAAAGTTTGGCTGTACTAAACTTGGAAGCGTCATAATTGTTAGATGCGCACCAAAGTAGGAATGCCAGACCCTATGGTGAAGCCGGTTTCCGGACACGCAACATAGTTTTAATAACCTCTTCAGAAAAACCCTTAGCCCTCAAGACGGAAGCTTCAAGAGCCACGCCGTCAAAGACAGCCGGGCTAGGTCCTGGTAGACACAGCGGCCCTGAACGAGGAGGTCTGGGCGTTGTGGAAGTAGAATTGGACACTCTGACGATAGGCCCTGCAGGTCTGAGAACCAGTGCCGTCTGGGCCATGCTGGAGCTATGAGAAGCAGATTTCCTTTTTCTTGCTTGAACTTCCGAATTACCCTGGGCAGGAGTGACACCGGAGGGAACACGTGCGGCAGCCGAAACCTCCATGGCACCGCCAGCGCATCCACGAATGCTGCTTGAGGATCCTTTGTCCTTGCTCCGAAGATAGGAACCTTGTGATTGTGTTGAAACGCCATCAGATCTACATTTGGAAACCCCACTTTCTCTGACGTCCTAGTGGATGCTGGGAACTCCGTAAGGACCATGGGGATTAGCGGCTCCGCAGGAGACTGGGCACAAAAGTAAAGCTTTAGGACTACCTGGTGTGCACTGGCTCCTCCCCCTATGACCCTCCTCCAAGCCTCAGTTAGATTTTTGTGCCCGGCCGAGAAGGGTGCACACTAGGGGCTCTCCTGAGCTTCTTAGTGAAAGTTTAGTTTTAGGTTTTTATTTTCAGTGAGACCTGCTGGCAACAGGCTCACTGCATCGAGGGACTAAGGGGAGAAGAAGCGAACTCACCTGCGTGCAGAGTGGATTGGGCTTCTTAGGCTACTGGACACCATTAGCTCCAGAGGGACCGAACACAGGCCCAGCCTCGGAGCTCGGTCTCAGAGCCGCGCCGCCGGCCCCCTTACAGAGCCAGAAGCAAGAAGAGGTCCGGAAAAATCGGCGGCAGAAGACATCCTGTCTTCACCAAGGTAGGCGCACAGCACTGCAGCTGTGCGCCATTGCTCCTCAGCACACTTCACACTTCGGTCACTGAGGGTGCAGGGCGCTAGGGGGGGGCGCCCTGAGCAGCAATAAAAACACCTTGGCTGGCGAAAATACATCACATATAGCCCCCAGGGCTATATGGATGAATTTTAACCCCTGCCAGATTCCACAGAAAAACGGGAGAAAAGGCCGCCGAGAAGGGGGCGGAGCCTATCTCCTCAGCACACTGGCGCCATTTTCTCTCACAGCTCCGTTGGAGGGAAGCTCCCTGGCTCTCCCCTGCAGTTACTACACTACAGAAAGGTGTTAAAAAAGAGAGGGGGGCACTAATTAGGCGCAGTATAACAATACAGCAGCTATAAGGGGAAAAACACTTATATAAGGTTATCCCTGTATGTATATATATATATATATAATATATATATATATATATATATATATATATATATATAGCGCTCTGGTGTGTGCTGGCATACTCTCCCTCTGTCGCCCCAAAGGGCTAGTGGGGTCCTGTCCTCTATCAGAGCATTCCCTGTGTGTGTGCTGTGTGTCGGTACGTTGTGTCGACATGTATGAGGAGGAAAATGAGGTGGAGGCGGAGCAATTGCCTGTAAGAGAGATGTCACCCCCTAGGGAGTCGACACCTGAGTGGATGAGCTTATGGAAGGAATTATGTGACAGTGTCAGCTCTTTACAAAAGATTGATGACATGAGACAGCCGGCGACTCAGCCTGTGCCTGTCCAGGTGTCTCAAAAGCCATCTGGGGCTCTAAAACGCCCGTTACCGCAGATGGCAGATACAGACGCCGACACGGATACTGACTCCAGTGTCGACGATTAAGAGACGAATGTGACTTCCAGTAGGGCCACACGTTACATGATTGAGGCTATGGAAAATGTTTTTACACATTTCTGATAATACCAGTACCACTAAAAAGGGTATTATGTTGGGTGAGAAAAAACTGCCTGTAGTTTTTCCTGCATCTGAGGAATTAAATGAAGTGTGTGATGAAGCGTGGGTTTCCCCCGATAAAAACTGTTAATTCCTAAAAAGTTATTAGCATCATACCCCTTCCCGCCAGAGGATAGGGCACGTTGGGAAACACCACTTAGGGTGAATAAAGCGCTCACACGCTTGTCTAAACCGGTGGCACTACCGTCCCCGGATACGGCCGCCCTTAAGGAACCTGCTGACAGAAAGCAGTAAAATATCCTAAAATGTATATACACTCACACGGGTGTGATACTGCGACCAGCAATCGCCTCAGCCTGGATGTGCAGTGCTGGGGTGGCTTGGTCGGATTCCCTGACTGACAATATTAATACCCTAGATAGGGACAGTATATTACTAACTATAGAGCATTTAAAAGATGCATTTCTATATATGCGTGATGCACAGAGGGATATTTGCCGACTGGCATCAAGAGTAAGTGCGCTGTCCATTTCTGCCAGAAGAGGGTTATGGACAAGACAGTGGTCAGGTGATGCTGATTCCAAAAGGCATATGGAAGTATCGCCTTATAAAAGGGAGGAGTTATTTGGGGTAGGTCTAACAGACCTGGTGGCCACGGCAACGGCTGGAAAATCCACATTTTTACCCCAGGTAGCTTCTCAACCTAAGAAGACGCCGTATTATCAGGCGCAGTCCTTTCGGCCCCATAAGGGCAAGCGGGCAAAAGGCGCCTCATTTCTGCCCCGTGGCAGAGGGAGAGGAAAAAGGCTGCAGCAAACAGCCAATTCCCACAAAAGCCCTCTCCCGCCTCCGCAAAGTCCTCAGCATGACGCTGGGGCTTTACAAGCGGTCTCAGGCACGGTGGGGGCCCGTCTCAAGAAATTCGAGACGTCTCCCCCTCGCCGTTTCATAAAGTCTGCTTTACCGACGTCTCCCTCAGACAGGGAGACAGTATTGCAAGCCATTCACAGGCTGTATTCCCAGCAGGTGATAATCAAGGTACCCCTCCTGCAACAGGGAAAGGGGTACTATTCCACACTATTTGTGGTACCGAAGCCGGACGGCTCGGTGAGACCAATTTTAAATCTAAAATCCTTGAACACTTACATACAAAGGTTCAAATTCAAGATGGAGTCACTCAGAGCAGTGATTGCAAACCTGGAAGAAGGGGACTATATGGTCTCTCTGGACATCAAAGATGCTTACCTACATGTCCCAATTTACCCTTCTCCAAGGGTACCTCAGGTTTGTGGTACAGAACTGTCACTATCAGTTTCAGACGCTGCCGTTTGGATTGTCCACGGCACCCTGGGTCTTTACCAAGGTAATGGCCGAAATGATGATACTCCTTCGAAAGAAGGGAGTTTTAGTTATCCCTTACTTGGACGATCTCCTGATAAGGGCAAGATCCAGGAAACAGTTGGAAGTCGGGGTAGCACTATCTCAGATAGTGCTGCGGCAGCACGGTTGGATTCTCAATATTCCAAAATCGCAGCTGATCCCGACGACACGCTTTCTATTCCTAGGGATGATCCTGGACACAGTCCAGAAAAAGGTGTTTTCTCCCGGAGGAGAAAGCCAGGGAGTTATCCGAACTAGTCAGAAACCTCCTAAAACCAGGCCAAGTGTCAGTGCATCAGTGCACAAGGGTCCTGGGAAAAATGGTGGCTTCCTACGAAGCAATTCCATTCGGCAGATTCCACGCAAGAACTTTCCAGTGGGACCTGCTGGACAAATGGTCCGGATCGCATCTTCAGATGCATCAGCGGATAAACCTGTCACCAAAGACAAGGGTGTCTCTCCTGTGGTGGTTGCAGAGTGCTCATCTTCTAGAGGGCCGCAGATTCGGCATTCAGGACTGGGTCCTGGTGACCACGGATGCCAGCCTGCGAGGCTGGGGAGCAGTCACACAGGGAAAAAATTTCCAGGGCTTGTGGTCAAGCCTGGAGACATCACTTCACATAAATATTTTGGAGCTAAGGGCCATTTACAATGCCCTAAGCCAAGCAAGACCTCTGCTTCAGGTCAGCCGGTGCTGATCCAGTCGGACAACATCACGGCAGTCGCCCACGTAAACAGACAGGGCGGCACAAGAAGCAGGAGGGCAATGGCAGAAGCTGCAAGGATTTTTCGCTGGGCGGAAAATCATGTGATAGCACTGTCAGCAGTGTTCATTCCGGGAGTGGACAACTGGGAAGCAGACTTCCTCAGCAGGCATGACCTCCACCCGGGAGAGTGGGGACTTCACCCAGAAGTCTTCCACATGATTGTACACCATTGGGAAAAACCAAAGGTGGACATGATGGCGTCCCGCCTAAACAAAAAATTGGACAGGTATTGCGCCAGGTCAAGGGACCCTCAGGCAATAGCTGTGGACGCTCTGGTAACACTGTGGGTGTACCAGTCAGTGTATGTGTTCCCTCCTCTTCCTCTCATACCAAAAGTACTGAGAATTATAAGACGGAGGGGAGTAAGAACTATACTCGTGGCTCCGGATTGGCCAAGAAGGACTTGGTACCCGGAACTTCAAGAGATGCTCACGGAGGACCCGTGGCCTCTACCTCTAAGAAGGGACCTGCTCCAGCAAGGACCCTGTCTATTCCAAGACTTACCGCGGCTGCGTTTGACGGCAGGGCGGTTGAACGCCGGATCCTGAAGGAAAAAGGCATTCCGGATGAAGTCATCCCTACCCTGGTTAAGCCAGGAAGGATGTAACCGCAAAGCATTATCACCGCATTTGGCGAAAATATGTTGTGTGGTGCGAGGCCAGTAAGGCCCCGATGGAGGAATTTCAACTAGGTCGATTCCTGCATTTCCTGTAAACAGGAGTGTCTATGGGCCTAAAATTGGGGTCCATTAAGGTTCAAATTTCGGCCCTGTCAATTTTCTTCCAGAAAGAACTAGCTTCACTACCTGAAGTTCAGACGTCTGTAAAAGGGGTACTGCATATACAGCCTCCTTTTGTGCCTCCAGTGACACCTTGGGATCTCAATGTAGTTTTGGGGTTCCTAAAGTCACATTGGTTTGAACCACTTGAATCTGTGGAGTTAAAATATCTCACATGGAAAGTGGTCATGTTGTTGGCCCTGGCCTCGGCCAGGCACGTGTCAGAATTGTCGGGCTTTATCCTGTAAAAGCCCTTATCTGATCTTCCATTCAGACAGGGCGGAATTGAGGACTTGTCCTCATTTTCTCCCTAAGGTGGTTTCAGTGTTTCATCTGAACCAACCTATTGTGGTACCTGCGGCTACTAGTGACTTGGAGGACTCCAAGTTGTTGGACGTAGTCAGGGCCTTGAAAATATGTTTCCAGGATGGCTGGAGTCAGGGAATCTGACTCGCTGTTTATCCTGTATGCACCCAACAAGCTGGGTGCTCCTGCTTCTAAGCAGACTATTGCTCGTTGGATTTGTAGTACAATTCAGCTTGCACATTCTGTGGCAGGCCTGCCACAGCCAAAATCTGTAAAAGCCCATTCCACAAGGAAGGTGGGCTCATCTTGGGCGGCTGCCCGAGGGGTCTCGGCGTTACAACTTTGCCGAGCAGCTACTTGGTCAGGGGCAAACACGTTTGCTAAATTCTACAAATTTGATACCCTGGCTGAGGAGGACCTGGAGTTCTCTCATTCGGTGCTGCAGAGTCATCCGCACTCTCCCGCCCGTTTGGGAGCTTTGGTATAATCCCCATGGTCCTTACGGAGTTCCCAGCATCCACTAGGACGTCAGAGAAAATAAGAATTTACTTACCGATAATTCTATTTCTTTTTCATCCACTAGGGGTCACTGGAGTACTCTTGGGATATGGACGGCTTCCACAGGAAGTAGGCACTGAATAAATTAATTTTGGAACTATACCTCCCCTCCATATCCCTGAGTACCTCAGTGTTTTTTCTGTGCTCGACGCAGTTAGTAGGCTTGTGGCTTTGCTGCCACAGTGGTCCACATTTCATTGGATTTTTTCTAAGTTTTTCTTTTTTCAACGATTTACCACATCCCATCCTCCTTTCCAATAGGCGTGGGTCAGGGATAGTGAAGGCTGCTTTAGCAGCTGTGGTTGTCGGACCTCTCTAAAAAGAGCTCCCTCACTACCATGTGCAGGACTAAAACCTGCAGTAAAGGCTGGACGGAACTTACAGAGAAGGCCCGTCATAGCCCTCACCACAGGGTCCAGGTATGTTGAACGGGGCGGTCAGCTCACGCTGCCGCCCCACTGTGTGGGATACTGTGTGTATGTGTGTGTGTGTGGCCCAGGCCCTCGATGCCGCTTTGGGCTCCCTCTCCACCATAGCCCGGCTCCGTGTATAGAGAACGGTATACGGAGCATGGGGGGGCACACAAATGAGAGTCAAAAGGCAGGTTTCTTATAGTGAGTAACTTTGCTGCCACAGTGATGTTCCCTGCACACAGAAATGTCAGGGTCACTGGATAAAATCTCATGATTCAACTCTTATTGATAAGGGAATACAGCAGCGCTGCATATGTATTACAATAGGCTATGAAGTCTTTGTTAAAACAAGATTAACCATGTTTCCTGTAGAGATGAGCGGGTTCGGTTTCTCTGAATCCGAACCCGCACGAACTTCATGTTTTTTTCACGGGTCCGAGCAGACTCGGATCCTCCCGCCTTGCTCGGTTAACCCGAGCGCGCCCGAACGTCATCATGACGCTGTCGGATTCTCGCGAGACTCGGATTCTATATAAGGAGCCGCGCGTCGCCGCCATTTTCACACGTGCATTGAGATTGATAGGGAGAGGACGTGGCTGGCGTCCTCTCCATTTAGATTAGGGTTGAGAGAGAGAGAGAGATTGACCTGAGGCTGTGATACTGTAGAAGAGAGTGCAGAGTTTAGTGACTGACGACCACAGTGACCACCAGACAGTGCAGTTGTTTGTTTTATTTAATATATCCGTTCTCTGCCTGAAAAAAACGATACACACAGTGACTCAGTCACATACCATATCTGTGTGCACTGCTCAGCCCAGTGTGCTGCATCAATGTATATATATATCTGACTGTGCTCAGCTCACACAGCTTATAATTGTGGGGGAGACTGGGGAGCACTGCAGTGCCAGTTATAGGTTATAGCAGGAGCCAGGAGTACATAATATTATATTAAAATTAAACAGTGCACACTTTTGCTGCAGGAGTGCCACTGCCAGTGTGACTAGTGACCAGTGACCTGACCACCAGTATATATAATATTAGTAGTATACTATCTCTTTATCAACCAGTCTATATTAGCAGCAGACACAGTACAGTGCGGTAGTTCACGGCTGTGGCTACCTCTGTGTCGGCACTCGGCAGCCCGTCCATAATTGTATATACCACCTAACCGTGTTTTTTTTTTCTTTCTTTATAGTCATACTAGTTACGAGTATACTATCTCTTTATCAACCAGTCTATATTAGCAGCAGACACAGTACAGTGCGGTAGTTCACGGCTGTGGCTACCTCTGTGTCGGCACTCGGCAGCCCGTCCATAATTGTATATACCACCTAACCGTGGTTTTTTTTTCTTTCTTTATACATACATACTAGTTACGAGTATACTATCTCTTTATCAACCAGTCTATATTAGCAGCAGACACAGTACAGTGCGGTAGTTCACGGCTGTGGCTACCTCTGTGTCGGCACTCGGCAGCCCGTCCATAATTGTATATACCACCAAACCGTGGTTTTTTTTTTCTTTCTTTATACATACATACTAGTTACGAGTATACTATCTCTTTATCAACCAGTCTATATATTAGCAGCAGACACAGTACAGTGCGGTAGTTCACGGCTGTGGCTACCTCTGTGTCGGCACTCGGCAGCCCGTCCATAATTGTATATACCACCTAACCGTGGTTTTTTTTTCTTTCTTTATACATACATACTAGTTACGAGTATACTATCTCTTTATCAACCAGTCTATATATTAGCAGCAGACACAGTACAGTGCGGTAGTTCACGGCTGTGGCTACCTCTGTGTCGGCACTCGGCAGCCCGTCCATAATTGTATATACCACCTAACCGTGTTTTTTTTTTCTTTCTTTATAGTCATACTAGTTACGAGTATACTATCTCTTTATCAACCAGTCTATAGTAGCAGCAGACACAGTACAGTGCGGTAGTTCACGGCTGTGGCTACCTCTGTGTCGGCACTCGGCAGCCCGTCCATAATTGTATATACCACCTAACCGTGGTTTTTTTTTCTTTCTTTATACATACATACTAGTTACGAGTATACTATCTCTTTATCAACCAGTCTATATATTAGCAGCAGACACAGTACAGTGCGGTAGTTCACGGCTGTGGCTACCTCTGTGTCGGCACTCGGCAGCCCGTCCATAATTGTATATACCACCTAACCGTGGTTTTTTTTCTTTCTTTATACATACATACTAGTTACGAGTATACTATCTCTTTATCAACCAGTCTATATATTAGCAGCAGACACAGTACAGTGCGGTAGTTCACGGCTGTGGCTACCTCTGTGTCGGCACTTGGCAGCCCGTCCATAATTGTATATACCACCTAACCGTGGTTTTTTTTTCTTTCTTTATACATACATACTAGTTACGAGTATACTATCTCTTTATCAACCAGTCTATATATTAGCAGCAGACACAGTACAGTGCGGTAGTTCACGGCTGTGGCTACCTCTGTGTCGGCACTCGGCAGCCCGTCCATAATTGTATACTAGTATCCAATCCATCCATCTCCATTGTTTACCTGAGGTGCCTTTTAGTTGTGCCTATTAAAATATGGAGAACAAAAATGTTGAGGTTCCAAAATTAGGGAAAGATCAAGATCCACTTCCACCTCGTGCTGAAGCTGCTGCCACTAGTCATGGCCGAGACGATGAAATGCCAGCAACGTCGTCTACCAAGGCCGATGCCCAATGTCA
This sequence comes from Pseudophryne corroboree, assembly GCF_028390025.1. Taxonomy (NCBI): domain Eukaryota; kingdom Metazoa; phylum Chordata; class Amphibia; order Anura; family Myobatrachidae; genus Pseudophryne; species Pseudophryne corroboree. The sequence goes on from NC_086450.1 coordinate 17,671,352, forward strand.
TAGTACAGAGCATGTCAAATCCAAAACACCAAATATCAGTAAAAAAAGGACTCCAAAACCTAAAATAAAATTGTCGGAGGAGAAGCGTAAACTTGCCAATATGCCATTTACCACACGGAGTGGCAAGGAACGGCTGAGGCCCTGGCCTATGTTCATGGCTAGTGGTTCAGCTTCACATGAGGATGGAAGCACTCAGCCTCTCGCTAGAAAAATTAAAAGACTAAAGCTGGCAAAAGCAGTAGCACCGCAAAGAACTGTGCGTTCTTCGAAATCCCAAGTCCACAAGGAGAGTCCGACTCCAATTGTGTCGGTTGCGATGCCTGACCTTCCCAACACTGGACGTGAAGAGCATGCGCCTTCCACCATTTGCACGCCCCCTGCAAGTGATGGAAGGAGCACCCGCAGTCCAGTTCCTGATAGTCAGATTGAAGATGTCAGTGTTGAAGTACACCAGGATGAGGAGGATATGGGTGTTGCTGGCGCTGGGGAGGAAATTGACCAGGAGGATTCTGATGGTGAGGTGGTTTGTTTAAGTCAGGCACCCGGGGAGACACCTGTTGTCCGTGGTAGGAATATGGCCGTTGACATGCCTGGTGAAAATACCTAAAAAATCAGCTCTTCGGTGTGGAAGTATTTCACCAGAAATGCGGACAACAGGTGTCAAGCCGTGTGTTCCCTTTGTCAAGCTGTAATAAGTAGGGGTAAGGACGTTAACCACCTCGGAACATCCTCCCTTATACGTCACCTGCAGCGCATTCATAATAAGTCAGTGACAAGTTCAAAAACTTTGGGTGACAGCGGAAGCAGTCCACTGACCAGTAAATCCCTTCCTCTTGTAACCAAGCTCGCGCAAACCACCCCACCAACTCCCTCAGTGTCAATTTCCTCCTTCCCCAGGAATGCCAATAGTCCTGCAGGCAATGTCACTGGCAATTCTGACGAGTCCTCTCCTGCCTGGGATTCCTCCGATGCATCCTTGCGTGTAACGCCTACTGCTGCTGGCGCTGCTGTTGTTGCTGCTGGGAGTCGATGGTCATCCCAGAGGGGAAGTCGTAAGCCCACTTGTACTACTTCCAGTAAGCAATTGACTGTTCAACAGTCCTTTGCGAGGAAGATGAAATATCACAGCAGTCATCCTGCTGCAAAGCGGATAACTGAGGCCTTGACAACTATGTTGGTGTTAGACGTGCGTCCGGTATCCGCCGTTAGTTCACAGGGAACTAGACAATTTATTGAGGCAGTGTGCCCCCGTTACCAAATACCATCTAGGTTCCACTTCTCTAGGCAGGCGATACCGAGAATGTACATGGACGTCAGAAAAAGACTCACCAGTGTCCTAAAAAATGCAGTTGTACCCAATGTCCACTTAACCACGGACATGTGGACAAGTGGAGCAGGGCAGGGTCAGGACTATATGACTGTGACAGCCCACTGGGTAGATGTATGGACTCCCGCCGCAAGAACAGCAGCGGCGGCACCAGTAGCAGCATCTCGCAAACGCCAACTCTTTCCTAGGCAGGCTACGCTTTGTATCACCGCTTTCCAGAATACGCACACAGCTGAAAACCTCTTACGGCAACTGAGGAAGATCATCGCGGAATGGCTTACCCCAATTGGACTCTCCTGTGGATTTGTGGCATCGGACAACGCCAGCAATATTGTGTGTGCATTAAATATGGGCAAATTCCAGCACGTCCCATGTTTTGCACATACCTTGAATTTGGTGGTGCAGAATTTTTTAAAAAACGACAGGGGCGTGCAAGAGATGCTGTCGGTGGCCAGAAGAATTGCGGGACACTTTCGGCGTACAGGCACCACGTACAGAAGACTGGAGCACCACCAAAAACTACTGAACCTGCCCTGCCATCATCTGAAGCAAGAAGTGGTAACGAGGTGGAATTCAACCCTCTATATGCTTCAGAGGTTGGAGGAGCAGCAAAAGGCCATTCAAGCCTATACAATTGAGCACGATATAGTAGGTGGAATGCACCTGTCTCAAGCGCAGTGGAGAATGATTTCAACGTTGTGCAAGGTTCTGATGCCCTTTGAACTTGCCACACGTGAAGTCAGTTCAGACACTGCCAGCCTGAGTCAGGTCATTCCCCTCATCAGGCTTTTGCAGAAGAAGCTGGAGACATTGAAGGAGGAGCTAACACGGAGCGATTCCGCTAGGCATGTGGGACTTGTGGATGGAGCCCTTAATTCGCTTAACAAGGATTCACGGGTGGTCAATCTGTTGAAATCAGAGCACTACATTTTGGCCACCGTGCTCGATCCTAGATTTAAAGCCTACCTTGGATCTCTCTTTCCGGCAGACACAAGTCTGCTGGGGTTGAAAGACCTGCTGGTGACAAAATTGTCAAGTCAAGCGGAACGCGACCTGTCAACATCTCCTCCTTCACATTCTCCCGCAACTGGGGGTGCGAGGAAAAGGCTCAGAATTCCGAGCCCACCCGCTGGCGGTGATGCAGGGCAGTCTGGAGCGACTGCTGATGCTGACATCTGGTCCGGACTGAAGGACCTGACAACGATTACGGACATGTCGTCTACTGTCACTGCATATGATTCTCTCAACATTAATAGAATGGTGGAGGATTATATGAGTGACCGCATCCAAGTAGGCACGTCACACAGTCCGTACTTATACTGGCAGGAAAAAGAGGCAATTTGGAGGCCCTTGCACAAACTGGCTTTATTCTACCTAAGTTGCCCTCCCACAAGTGTGTACTCCGAAAGAGTGTTTAGTGCCGCCGCTCACCTTGTCAGCAATCGGCGTACGAGGTTACATCCAGAAAATGTGGAGAAGATGATGTTCATTAAAATGAATTATAATCAATTCCTCCGCGGAGACATTGACCAGCAGCAATTGCCTCCACAAAGTACACAGGGAGCTGAGATGGTGGATTCCAGTGGGGACGAATTGATAATCTGTGAGGAGGGGGATGTACACGGTGATATATCGGAGGGTGATGATGAGGTGGACATCTTGCCTCTGTAGAGCCAGTTTGTGCAAGGAGAGATTAATTGCTTCTTTTTTGGGGGGGGTCCAAACCAACCCGTCATATCAGTCACAGTCGTGTGGCAGACCCTGTCACTGAAATGATGGGTTGGTTAAAGTGTGCATGTCCTGTTTTGTTTATACAACATAAGGGTGGGTGGGAGGGCCCAAGGACAATTCCATCTTGCACCTCTTTTTTTCTTTTCTTTTTCTTTGCGTCATGTGCTGTTTGGGGAGGGTTTTTTGGAAGGGACATCCTGCGTGACACTGCAGTGCCACTCCTAGATGGGCCCGGTGTTTGTGTCGGCCACTAGGGTCGCTTATCTTACTCACACAGCTACCTCATTGCGCCTCTTTTTTTCTTTGCGTCATGTGCTGTTTGGGGAGGGTTTTTTGGAAGGGACATCCTGCGTGACACTGCAGTGACACTCCTAGATGGGCCCGGTGTTTGTGTCGGCCACTAGGGTCGCTTATCTTACTCACACAGCTACCTCATTGCGCCTCTTTTTTTCTTTGCGTCATGTGCTGTTTGGGGAGGGTTTTTTGGAAGGGACATCCTGCGTGACACTGCAGTGCCACTCCTAGATGGGCCCGGTGTTTGTGTCGGCCACTAGGGTCGCTAATCTTACTCACACAGCTACCTCATTGCGCCTCTTTTTTTCTTTGCGTCATGTGCTGTTTGGGGAGGGTTTTTTGGAAGGGCCATCCTGCGTGACACTGCAGTGCCACTCCTAGATGGGCCCGGTGTTTGTGTCGGCCACTAGGGTCGCTTATCTTACTCACACAGCGACCTCGGTGCAAATTTTAGGACTAAAAATAATATTGTGAGGTGTGAGGTATTCAGAATAGACTGAAAATGAGTGGAAATTATGGTTTTTGAGGTTAATAATACTTTGGGATCAAAATGACCGCCAAATTCTATGATTTAAGCTGTTTTTTAGGTTTTTTGGAAAAAAACACCCGAATCCAAAACACACCCGAAACCGACAAAAAAAATTCGGTGAGGTTTTGCCAAAACGCGGTCGAACCCAAAACACGGCCGCGGAACCGAACCCAAAACCAAAACACAAAACCCGAAAAATTTCCGGCGCTCATCTCTAGTTTCCTGTTGTATTTCCAGAATTTCCTGTGTACATCTCTCCTCCATTGAAGGCGCAGGGGTGTTAAGGGGAATTTGGGAGCAGGCATATGGCTGGCGTGCACTGCACTTGGCCAGATATATATTTATAGAGACAACTTAGTGCTATAATTACTGAGTCGTGCAAGTTGTCTGTCTTTGTTTTTGTTTTGTTTTTGTATTGTCTGTCTGCATGAGTAAGACACCAGCAATTACTAATAAGCAGTTTCCTTGCCATGTCTAAAACATGGATATACATAATTATTTATATCATAACTGTTTATAATGATATTATCCTAAAGACTGCAAATCTGAATCATGGTTGTGGCAGCCAAATACTGGCTTTGTTCATTGTTGTAAAGTAAGATATGTTATAACATTTGGTCAGCACATGGTGCTTATAAAACAGTATCTGTGGAGCAGTATGAGTTCAGGTCTCACCTGCAGCAGCTTTGGCTTAATTCACTTGGCCACACCACACTGGATACGCCCAATCTCATCTGATTTTGGAAGCTAAGCAGTGTTGGGCCTGATTAGCCACCTGGGAGTACAAGGTGCTGTAGGTATTTTTAATCTACAGCCACACCACACTGGATACGCCCAAACTCATCTGAGCTTGGAAGCTAAGCAGGGTTGGGCCTGATTAGCCACCGGGGAGTACAAGGTGCTGTAGGTATTTTTTAATCTACAGCCACACCACACTGGACAAACTCATCTGAGCTTGGAAGCTAAGCAAGGGTTGCATACTGTTTTGCCATCTGGGGGAATCTGGTGATCCAACTACCAGTGATACATGCTAGTCATGTATCACCAGTGATCACCTACATACATGTATCACATGTATCACCAGTGATCACCTACATACATGTATCACAGGTATCACCAGTGTACTACCAGTGATACATGCTAGTTTAAACTGTTAAAAATAGCTCAGTTTGGGCTTACACTATCAATATAAACCTACCATAGGTTTTACAGTCAGGATAGCTCTCCAGAGCGCGCTCCCGGCGCCGGCCACTAGAAGGGCCCATTAACTAAGCTGTGGTCAAGCAGCAGTCATCTCAGGTTTTAAGCCTGTGTGAGGTCACATTTAGTTTCAGACTTGTAAAAATGTGTTATACCTGTGTATCAGGATAGGTGTATATGTGTATATATATAGTGTGTATGTATGCATATATATATATATATATATATATATATATTTATATATATATATTTATTAAAGTCTGAATATGTGTGAATATACATTGTTGTATGTATGTGTGTGTGTGTGTGTGTGTGTACATATATATATATATATATATATATATATATATATATAATATGCTGACATTAAAAATCTATTTTGCAGTAAGCAAGAATAATTGGTCAGCACTCAGTGCTTATTAACAGTATCTGTTGAGCACTGCAAACATGGCCACACCTGCAGCAGCTTTGCTTATTGTTTTACAGGTGGCTCTGTAGCCAAGTGGTTAGGTTTCCGGCCACAGTGAACATTGTGTTTGCATGGACACTGGTTCAGATCCTGGTTTAACAGGTGTTTAAAAAAAAAAAAAAGCCATGGTAGGACCATTTTTTGCTTTTAATGTTACTTCCTGGTTCTTTCTCGGAAGTTGCTGCCCTACAACACTTAGACTCTGGAGGAGCGGGGTGTTGTTAGGAGTTTAATTTATTAATTGTTTTGTACAGCATGACTCTACAGGAAGATTCACTATTGCTGGTAACCACATGCACGGTAATGCAGGTTTATACACACGTTACTTCCGTGGTGTACTTACTGGTTGGAGTACATGATCACTAAGTCTAAGGCATAATCAAACAAGCAGCTTCGCTGCAAAGTCGGTCACACAGTGTGTCGGACAAATACGAATCTGGGCCAGTGGCGCAATGTATAACGCATCTGACTATGGATAACAGGATTGTAGGTCGTCTCCTACCTGGCTCGTTTAAGTTGCCGTGATCGTATAGTGGTTAGTACTCTGCGTAAAGCAGACAGTTTCAGTTACATTGTTGCTGTCGATTTGCCGCCAGCCCTCATAGCACCAGGCCAGTACGTCAGGTTCTCAGCGAAGGCTGAACAATTTCCAATCAGAGACAATTGCAATTATTGGGTGTTTTACTACATATCGGAGTATACCCTACACAGCAGTAGGGCTGTTGCTTCGCCCTGCTTTGGTAGGGGATGAGGTAACAAGGCTGTAGTGGCAGGGCATTCCAGTTCAGGTTTGCCCTAAATAAAGACCACCTTACACTTCTTGCTGCCTACAGCTTCTTTGGACGTTGGCAGTTGGTTCTTGCGTTTTCAGCTTCGCTAGTAGCGCATAACGTCCACTTTGGCTACGTTCCTAACAGGCGGAGTCCGATTCCAAACGAGATAGATCGCAGACCATTTGGGGAGGAAAAATCTGATTTCCTACCATTGTCTACGCGAATTCCTGATTGATTCCGTCTCAACGGCTTCAATTCCTAGGTATGATTCTCAATACGGTAAATCAAAGAACTTACATACCCGAACAGAAAGTACAGGTAATTCGTCATCTGGTACAATTAGTGCTCAAGCCACGCACAGTCTCGGTTCACTTGTGCATTCGCCTATTAGACACAATGGTGGCGGCTTTCGAAGCGCTTCAGTTCGGAGGACTTCACTCACGTCCTTTTCAATTGGATGTGTTCGCACAGTAGTGGGCTCGCATCTGCAGATTTACTGCAGAAGTGAGGTTGTCTCCAAGGGCCAGAGAGTCTCTACTCTGGTGGCTCAAAGTACAGAATCTAACCGCAGGGAAACGGTTCGGTGCCTGGAATTGGATAATTCTCACGGCGAACGCAAGTCTCAGAGGTTGGGGAGCTGTAGTTCAAAATTATCAGCTCCAGGGTCTCTGGGCGGATCACGAAAGATTGCTGTCTATAAATGTCCTGGAACTCCGGGCAATTTACAATGCGCTATGACAAGTAGTGCACAGGCTGCAGGCTCAGGCTGTTCAGGTGCAGTCAGACAATGCGACAGCAGTCGCATACATCAACAAACAAGGAGGAACGAAAAGCCGTATGGCAATGCGGGAAGTACAGATGTGTCCACATACATCTTTGCTATATCCCGTCATGTATGGCACAGTTTTGCATGCTATATACTCGGAGATTTAGTCATGTCTTGTGTTTTTTTCTTAAATTTGCTTCCTTAATATGTTACTTTATACATATTCTTTTATGGCAAACAAAAATTTTAAAATTCATCCACTCGCTTTTCATGAAAAACAGTTTAGCTGTGTTTTGCATGTTGTGCCAAATTTGTAAAAAAAAAAAAAAAAAATGCGAAGATGTAAGTTGTCACATCTGTAGCTTGAATCCTCTATTGGGCCGAGTATCACCAAATGATATTGTCGGCAGTAGTCATTCCGGTAGTGGACAACTGGGAGGCGGATTATCTCAGCCGTCTGAATTTTCATCCAGGAGAATGGGCATTAAATCCAGAAGTATTTCACATGCTGGTCCAGAAGTGGAGTTACCCGCAGGTGGACCTGATGGCATCTCGCCACAATCATCAAACGCCCCAGGTCGTGTCCAGAATGAGAGATCCAAAGGCAGTGGCGGTGGATGCTCTCACAATCACGTGGCCATACAGTCTCGTGTATCTATTTCTACCGTTTCCGCTGCTCCCTCTGTGGCTAAAACGGATCAAAGGGAGTCCGTCACAGTTATACTAGTGACGCCTCTTTGGCCTCGGAGAGCTTGGTTCTCGCATCTCCGCGGTCTACTCGCAGTCGGTCTTTGGCCGCTCCCACTACGTTCTGACCTGTTACGGCAGGGTCCATTCCTTTTACCCGATTTTAGCGCGGCCGCGTTTGACGGGGTGGCTGTTGAGACAGCCCTCTTAAGAAGAGAGGACATTCCAGAATCGGTTATTCCAACCATGTTCCGAGCTAGGAAGCCGGTTACGGCAGCTCATTATTACAGAATTTGGCGTGCCTAGGTTAGATAGAGGTCTGAATTTATCCACACTAAAAGTGCGGATATCTGAGTTGTCCATTTATTCTCATAGTAGATTGGCCCTATTGCCGTCGGTTCACACCTTTTATGCAGGGTGTCCTTAGAGTTCAGCCTCCATTCACTCTACCTACTGCGCCATAAGACTTGAATCTGGTTTTTAGATTTCTTAGTCTTTTTATTATGAACTCTTACAACAAGTGGATATTAAATTTCTCACTTGGGAAAATAATGTTTCTTTTAGCCTTAGCGTCAGCAAGGCGTGTTTCAGATTGGGTGCTTTGTCGTGCAAACCACCGTATTTAGTGTTTCATGATGACAGAGCGGAATTCCGAGCAAATTCTGCTTTTCTACCAAAGGTAGTGTCATCTTTTCACATCAATCAACCAATAGTAGTTCCTATGTTAACAGGAGACTCTGGTAGGTTGGATGTGGTACGCGCTTTACGCATTTATGTATCCCGAACGTCGACCGTTCGTAAGACGGATACGTTGTTTGCTCTCTATGATGCTGCCAAGATGGGTTGGCCAGCTTCTAGGCAGACCTTATCCAGTTGGATTAAAGTGACCATACGTCAGGCTTACCTTCATGCTAGGTTACAGCCGCCTACATCGATAACAGCTCATTCCACACGTGCTGTGGGAACATCATGGTCAGCGAGTCGTGGAGCTTCTACGACACAGCTTTGTCGGGCGGCTACATGGTCTTCGGTGCACACGTTTGTGCGCCTCTACAAGTTTGATACGTTTGCGGCATCAGCATCTAGCTTTGGCCGCCTAGTGTTACAAGTGCCAAACAGCTCTCCCGCCCGCGGGGGGAAACTTTGGTACGTCCCAAGAGTACTCCAGTGACCCCTAGTGGATGAAAAAGAAAATAGGATTTTGGTACTTACCAGGTAAATCCTTTTCTTTGAATCCATAGGGGGCACTGGACGCCCACCCAGAGCAGTTTACCTGGTTTGTGGTAGGTTCAGTAGATCTTATGGTAACACACTTTCACCGACTGGTTCAGATTAACAAGTTATGGTGTCAACTGTTTAGTTGTCAGTAATGTTGGGTCAACTTTATTGTTGTCAGTTATATTATATGTAATGCTCCATTGTCAACCTCTCTATCGCTCCTGTTCAGCTCAGTAAAAAACACTGAGGTACTCAGGGATATGGAGGGGAGGTATAGTTCCAAAATTAATTTATTCAGTGCCTACTTCCTGTGGAAGCCGTCCATATCCCAAGAGTACTCCAGTGCCCCTATGGATTCAAAGAAAAGGATTTACCTGGTAAGTACCAAAATCCTATTTTCTCGTAGTCCGTAGTGGATGCTGGGCGCCCATTCCAAGTGCGGATTGTCTGCAATACTTGTACATAGTTATTGTTACAAAAATCGGGTTATTATTGTTGTGAGCCATCTTTTCAGAGGCTCCTCTGTTATCATGCTGTTAACTGGGTTCAGATCACAGGTTGTACGGTGTGATTGGTGTGGCTGGTATGAGTCTTACCCGGGATTCAAAATCCTTCCTTATTGTGTACGCTCGTCCGGGCACAGTATCCTAACTGAGGCTTGGAGGAGGGTCATAGGGGGAGGAGCCAGTGCACACCAGGTAGTCCTAAAGCTTTACTTTTGTGCCCAGTCTCCTGCGGAGCCGCTAATCCCCATGGTCCTTACGGAGTTCCCAGCATCCACTACGGACTACGAGAAATAGAATTATCGGTAAGTAAATTCTTATTTTTCCACTAGGAGTTGAAACACTTCTGGATGGAGGCCCCACTCGCCGGCATGCACGTCCTGACTACTGAGAAAGTCTGCTTCCCAATTCAGGACTCCCGGAATAAATATTGCCGGTAGATGGCGTTCCGCCCAATGTAGAATCCGTGAGACTTCCTTCATTGCCAAACGGCTTTTAGTGCCACCTTGATGATTTATGTAAGCCACTGTGGTGGCGTTGTCCGACTGTACTTGAACAGGACGGTTCTGAATTAAATGCTGGGCCAGGTTCAATGCATTGAAGACCGCCCGCAATTCCAGAATATTGATCGAGAGGAGAGATTCCTCCTTGGTCCACCGACCCTGAAGGGAGTGTTGCTCCAGCACCGCGCCCCAACCTCTCAGACTGGCATCTGTCGTCAACAGGACCCAGTTGGATATCCAGAAGGGACGGCCCCTGCACAATTGTTGGTCCTGGAGCCACCAGAGCAGCGATAGACGGACCTCCGGAGTCAATGAGATAATTTGAGACCTGATCCGGTGAGGCAGGCCGTCCCACTTGGCTAGAATCAGCCTCTGGAGGGGGCGAGAATGGAATTGAGCATACTCCACCATGTCGAATGCTGACACCAATAGGCCCAGCACCTGCATAGCCAAATGTATCGACACTTGCGGACGAGAAAGGAAGCAACGAATCCTGTCCTGAAGCTTCAGGACCTTCTCCTGACACAAGAACAACCTCTGGTTGTGAGTGTCCAATAGCGCTCCCAGATGCACCAAGCTCTGAGCAGGGATCAGGGAGGATTTTTTCTAGTTGATAAGCCACCCGTGGGCTTGTAGAAACCGGACCGTCATATCCAGATGACATAGGAGAAGTTCTGGGGAATTTGCAAGGATTAACAAGTGGTCCAGATACGGCAGTATCCTGACCCCTTGACGGCGGAGTATCACCGCCAATACTTTGGTGAAAACTCGCGGAGCCGTTGTTAAACCAAAAGGTAATGCCCGAAACTGGTAATGGAGGTTGCCAATAGCAAACCTCAGGTACTGCTGATGTGACACTGCTATAGGAATATGAAGGTAAGCATCCTGTATGTCCAGGGAGACCATGTAGTCCCCAGGTTCCAAGGCTAGAACTATAGAGCGAAGGGTTTCCATACGGAACTTGGAAACCTTCACAAACCTGTTCAATGCCTTGAGGTTGAGAATGGGCCGGGAGGACCCATTTGGTTTCGGGACTAGAAACAGCGGAGAATAGTACCCCCGGCCCCTCTACGCAAGAGGCACCTGTACTACGACTCCTGTATCCAGGAGGGTCTGCACCACCGAATGCAGAGTGTTTGCCTTTGTCTGGTCCGACGGGACGTCTGTCTGGCAAAATCGATGAGGAGGTCGGTTTTTTGAAGGCTATGGCATAACCTCGAGTGACGACTTCCCGTACCCATGCATCTGAAGTGGTTTTCAACCATTCCTGGGTATACCCTAGAAGCCGGCCCCCCACCCTGGGATCCCCCAGGGGGGATCCCGCCCTGTCATGCGGCAGGCTTATCGGCCTTGGAAGCTGGCTGACGTGCCGCCCAGGCTCTTTTTGGCTTAGGCTTACCAGGTTTGGAAGTGCAGGCCTACTTGTTGTACGCCTGACCTTTTGCTTTACCTGAAGGATGAAAGGGGTGAAAGGAAGTACCTTTAGCCTTCGACACAGAAGGAGCGGTACTTGGCAGACAGTCAGTTTTGGCAGTAGTAGTAGTTTAGTCAGCCACTGTCTTATTTAAGTAAGTTCTCTCCAAACAGAATATCTCCCTTGAAAGGGAGTACCTCCAGGGTTTTTCTAGAGTCCAGATCCACAGACCAAGATCTCAGCCACAATATCCGGCGAGCCAGGACTGAAGTAGTAGAGGCCTTGGCTGCTAGGATACCGGCATCAGAAGCCACCTCTTTAATATAGCGAGAAGCTGTGACAATATATGACAAGCATTGTCTAGCATGGTCAGAGGAGATTTCAGCTTCTAACTCCAAGGGCCATGCTTCGATAGCCTCTGCAGCCCATGTAGCTGCAATAGTGGGCCTTTTGTGCAGCACCTGTGAGGGTGTAAATTGCTTTAAGACAACCCTCCACACGTTTATCCGTAGGCTCTTTTAGAGAGGTGACGGTAGTGACAGGCAGAGCTGAGGAAACCACCATCCTAGCCACATGTGAGTCCACTGGAGGGGGCGTTTCCCAATTCTTAGCTCAGGCGTGAGGGGATAGCGAGCCAGCATCTTCTTTTGAGGCACAAACTTTGTACCCGGGTTTTCCTAGGGTTCCTGATGTAGATCCACTAGGTGATCAGAGTGAGTTAAAACTTGTTTAACCACCTTCTGACGCTTGAACCTATCAGGTTTCTTAAGAGGGATGGATGGCTCGGGATCATCCGTAATGTCAAAGTCGAAAAATATCATAATGCATATGCCTTGTACTAACCCCATGCACATGCCCGCTGCTCGTGCACTCAGTCCGCCGTGCGTGCACATATCCGCAATTTGCGTAGGATCGTTCCGGCGATCATGCGCATGATATGGGTATTTACGGCGGAGTTTGTGAGCGTGTAGCGTGTTATTAGAACATTGCATATTTAATTCATATAGCGTATATTGTAGATACAGTTCCCCTAGACCATGTCAGCGAGTATTATTAGTTTAAACAGTTCCTGGACAGAGAGATTCGCCTTTGCATGATAGGAAGGGTCAGATAAAGGTTGGAAGGTGATGCCTAGTATCCAGCTGTAGGGTATTTTGAGGGTAACATTCCGGTGTTAGTTAAAGAAAGATCGCTTGTTCCTGCGTATAGTTATGTGCAAAAGTAGATTATGAACATTAACTGTATTTACTGTAAATTACATATGCGTCGGGAATCCAGAGGATACCACCCACAAGAGCAGTTGGGAAAGACATCGCCTACCTTTTCAAATCCACCTATGACCTTTACTGTAGTGTGGAGACACATCTCTGCGTCCAATGAACAATGAGATTACAGTGACCATTGTAGTGTGTATGCATGTTGTGTATAAAAGGACCATTGTTGCCTGGCCGGTCAGAAGACTCTGAACGATATCTACCTGATGAGCGGAGGACCGGATTCGGGTTGCGCTTGCGAATATTCTCACGTACGTACATTCTCTGTAGCCATTATTCTGTTTAGATTTACTTGTTAGCCTGTAGTGTATAAATTGTATTGTTTTTATCTTTTGGAATCAATCCACGGTGGCCTTAGAACCCTGTGGTTTCAACTACAAACAGTGTTGTGTTTTCACTTTCCTGCATGGGCTTTAAAGTAGTTTAACCTGTTTAAGGTGTATAAGCATTGTTAAGGTGTACGCACTGCGGATACTTTGTATCGCTAGCGCTACTTAAGGTTTAAAGGTATAACATTGTTACAGTACTTTGCTGCCAAAGGTTTAAAGTATAAGCATATCATTACATTGTATCATTAACAAGGTTTAAAGGTTATCAATTGTGTGTGCGCTCGCTGTGTGTACTCCGTACACTCAGCGCAGCGTGCGTACGCCAAGTGCGTACCACGTGCAGGACTCTTCGCAAATAGCGTACAAAGTGCGTAGCACGTGCACGTAGTCTAGCGGCTCAACGGTAATAGTGTAAAAAGGGGTATAGCTTTGCGGTCTAAGATAATAACGACATTATCAATTGGGAGCTCGTCCGGTTCCTTCTCATACCCGCAGCCTAGCAGAGTTTTCGCAGACTTTATCTATCAGCAAAGGGCGGAGTATCCCCTGTGAACCTTCTCTTGGTCGGGGGATATAATAAGTGCTGATTAGATAAGCGTCTGCCCTGCACGGTTTGAAGGGATGCTGGAGGGATCCGTAAGGTAAGAACGCAAAAGCTATTTTTCTTTTTAAAATCTGTAAATTTCTGTTTTGGCGCCAAATGCGCGCGCAACACACGCATACACCTGTATTTTGTACTTTGCATATCTGCTCACACCGTTGCCATAATCACTGATTGCTAGATTTATTTTGATCTGTACCGGAAAATGTGTTGCTATTTAGTTAACATATAGAGTTAATATTTAAGGGAGTAAGTGTAAAACGCACACGCAGCCTGGCCTAGTTGTAAAGGTTGATACAGTAGAAACTGTGTGTGTGTGTGTTAAGTAAGTGATTATAGTTAAATATCGCTTACATTTATAGAAGTGTGGGATTTGTAGTACTGCGGACGTACGGCCTTTGTACACGTGTCTCGGACAGCGTTCGGGACTGCGTACGCAACGTAAAGGCCTACACACGTGGCGTGTTTACGCAACGTGCGTACAGGTACGCCCACTAAATACAAATCACACAATAGCATTGTTTTAGTTTAGGCGATACGGTAGCCACGCGATAATAGCACAAATTTGTTCAGTTTTCAATATTTAGTTTAAAAAAACCTTCCCTTACTGTATCACCTCTGGAATTACTCTGTTTTATCTGAATGAAAGTTAATTTTCTGGACAGAAAAACCAAAGTGTATGTGAGTGAAAGAGCGTGAGTGTGCAAACAATAAAGGTTTTGTGAACCCAGAATTCGGGATCCCGTAGGAGACCACATCAGGTGAGTGGACACTTGGTGGCGTGGGAGTGGCTTTCTCACGTTAACATTGATTAAGGTATAAAGGAGCAATTAGTATAACAGCAGACCAAGAGGTCAGTGAAGTCAGAAATCCGCTGACAAAGTCAAGCGAAGCTCTGAATACCGTGGCCTGAAAAAGGTCAGCGGTGAGAGCGCAGCCCCGGGGGTTAGCGTAGTACCCATATAGACCTGTTCTGAAAAGCTCCGGCTGAGGTTTCGCAGCCTGAAAAACGATTACATTGGTCGTACAGCGGATAAGTAACAGTTACTTATACGCCGCGCGATTGTACCGCGCGTTAGTTTGTGCTATAGTTAGTTCAACTTGATACCCTTTACGCCATTTGCGTAAAATCGCGGGATCATAGACACTAATTGTAGCACATGCAACGTGATTTGTGTAACAGTTTTCTTATTTTAAGGGAGTTTCGCTGGTCACTCAGGAAATCTCCAACGACCAATATTTACTGGGAAGGGTAAGTCACTCCCACACACTCTCAGTAAATAGAGGTTACATAGGGCCCTAGGTTGGGTACGACCAGTGCTGCGGACAGTGCTCAGGTGTATTGGCCAACGTGGGCGTGAGTGGGTGAGAGCGCTCTGAGAACTTTCACCGTCGCCTTACCACTGAGTAATTTGTTTTTTTGTAGGAATTAGCTGAGAAGGCAATACCTGCAAAGAATGGGGGCCAGTTGCTCAAGTAAGGGACGATCAACCAGGGTTCAGGTTGATATTCCGCGGCCCAAAGGGTCGGCGAGGTACATAATGTGTGAGAAATATGGATCACACGCAGAGGTCTTATGCAATGAATGGGAACGTATGACTGGAAGATAGGGAACCGTTCCCTAAGGTAGGCAGTTTTAATCCAGAGGTGTTGCAAAATTTAAGGAGAAGGATATGTCTAATAAAATCCAGAAAACAAAGGATTAGACATACAGATTGTTTACATTTATGGCAACAGGAGGGTGATATGCAAAGGGGATTAGCTCAAACAGCTGGTTCCAACCCTAGCAGGAAACTGATAGCAACTGCACCACCACCACCACCGTACATTACAGGAGAGAAAGTGGCTACAGAGAATGGCATACTAATATATGATAAGAGTGAACTTAATAAATGTATTAATACTAACCCGTGCAAGTTGTATCCCATCTTAAACTTCCCTCAGGACTGTGACCAAGAAGATGAGCCCACCACGATATCGGCACTCTCTCTAGCAGCCACCATACAAGACACACAAGTGGGCACGGCCCAACCAGTAAGAGCAGTAGCAAAGGCCCCTAGCGGAGGGACAGGTGAGGTCGTGTCCACAGGTAAGTACGGTACAGTACATTATGCAGAGACAATTGCACCTCACATTGTAGAAGCAACCCAGAATGATGTAATTGAACTGAATCCTGTCAGGGTGATCGCAATTCCCAATGGGAAGACTGACGCTCTGGAAATCACTCCCGTCAGGAACATTGCTATGCATTGCCCCTGGTCCCGGACAGAATTGAGGACAATTATGTCTGAATTTCCCGATCCCAGAAAAGATCTAGCAGCATGTCAGAGGTTTATTAGAGAACTAGGTAACGCCACCGAACCCAATAACAAAGATTGGCGGACAGTGCTACGGGCATGTTTGCCCTCTAATATTGACCCTGTGAAATTCATTGCTGACTGTAAATTAGACGCAGAGGTACCTCTCACTGATGAATACAATCAGGAGAACGTAAAACAGATCAATCTGCAATTAGGAGTATATTTCCCAACTGTTGTCAAGTGGAATAAAATCTTCTCCATTAGACAAAAGGAAGGTGAAACTGCTTCTGAATATTTCCATCGAGCACTGCAGGAAATGGCTAGATACACTGGGGTCGCGGATATTAAGGAAAATGTACACCATAGAGAGGTAGCGGTGTCTGTATTAATGGATGGTTTAAAGGAAACGTTGAGAACAAGAGTACAAACCACTCAACCAAATTGGAGAGGTATCTCGGTGGCTGCATTAAGAGAGTCCGCTATTGAGCATGATCGGAACATCATTAGGCACAGGGAGTCACAGGGGGATAAGCTGATGACAGTAAGTATAAAAGCCCTGACAACGAAGCCACATCAGCCTAAACCCCAGACCCCTGATGGTAAGTCGTATGTGGTAAAATGTTTTAAATGTCAGAGGGAAGGACATTACGCACTGAACTGTAATTTCAAAGACCCACATAAGGTATATCGACCCCCTAGACCAGAACATGACTCACAGCATAACACACGTAATTGGGATCAGGGACCGCATAGGAGGAATTACGAGCCACATGCAGGGGAAACAAGAAGGTACCCACCTAGGAAGGACTGGCAGACCTCTGGAAATTTTCAGCTACCCCCTCACATATTGTAGCTGCCAGCGCGCTGCGGGAGGGTCACAACATACAATAGGGGTCAGGCCACACCTGTAGTTTGCAGCCAGTGAAGTTGATTGCTAGCCTTGGAAATGAACCCGAGGTTACAGTTGATGTAGCTGGTAGATCACTACCTTTCCTTGTAGATACAGGGGCGGCCAGGTCAGTGTTAAATTCAACGGTAGGCATGAAGACCATTGGTAAAACAATTTCAGCAATGGGGGTAACAGGAGTAGTGCAACACTATCCTTTAAGTAAACCAGCAGAGATTACGATAGGGCCTTTGCAGACCAAGCACTCCTTTTTGCTAGCTGCATCGGCTCCGACTAATCTACTTGGGAGAGATTTATTGTGCAAGATGAGGTGTGTCATATATTGTACTCCCGAGGGTGTCTTCTTAGATATACCCGAGAATCACGTTCAGGAAGTGCAGGATATGTTAGACACTCCACAAAGGTTAATGTCACACTCTGCTGTTCTAGACAGGTGTCCATCCAAGGTAGAGGAAATGATCTCCCAGATACCGGAGTCCCTCTGGACCAAAGATGGACAAGACACTGGATTGATGGCAAATGTAGCTCCTGTAGTGGTACAAGTAAAAGATGGTAGGATAGCCCAAAAAATCCCACAGTATCCTCTGAAGCCAGAGGTGGAATTAGGAGTGTACCCAGTCATAGAGCGCTTGCTACAACAGGGCATTCTGGTTAGGACGTCCAGCACTGCCAATAGTCCCATCTTCCCTGTGAAAAAGAGTGGGGGGAGGGGTTACAGGCTAGTGCAGGATCTAAGGGGGATAAACAAGATAGTTGAGAGCCAATTCCCCGTAGCTGTCATCCTCATGCAAATTCCTCCTACTGCAAAGTTTTTCACCGTCATTGACCTCTGTTCTGCTTTCTTTTCGGTCCCTCAACACCCTGACAGCCAATACTTGTTTGCATTTACATACAGAGGAGTACAGTACACTTGGACTCGCTTACCCCAAGGTTTCATTGACTGCCCAAGTATTTTCTCCCAGGCTTTGCATGACTGTTTACAATCCTTTCAACCTGAGAGCGGATCAGTATTAATACAGTATGTAGATGACTTACTGCTGAGTTCTGATTCACTCTAATCGTCCTTGAAAGACACGAAACAACTTCTGTTCCACCTTTCTAATACAGGACACAAAGTTTCAAAGGATAAGTTACAGTTGTGCCAAACCAAAGCGAAATACTTGGGACATTGCTTAACATAAGGACTGAGACACCTCACCGCTGATAGAATACAGGCAATTCGTGACATGACTGCCACAAACCCAGCAACAGATCCGCACCTTCCTAGGAATGTGTGGGTACTGCCAAAACTGGATCCCAGGGTTCTCCATACTAGCTTTACCTTTGCAAGAGATGGTCTCGTCAAACAAACCAGATCGGATTTCGCACACAGATGAGTCCGAACTGGCATTTGAGAGACTCAAACAGTGCCTATCACAGGCACCTGCATTAGGTATGCCAGATTATGGGAAACCCTTTGAATTATATGGTACGGAGAGTGCTGGGTGTGCGGCAGGTGTCCTAACCCAGAGACATGGTGATGCCAGCAGGCCGGTAGCCTACTACAGTGCACAGTTGGACACCGTAGCACGGTCTCTCCCCACATGCTTGCGAAGTGTTGCAGCGATGGCTTTGCTAGTGAGTAAAAGCAAAGATGTAGTGTTAGGACATAACCTGACCATCCATACACCTCATGCAGTGTCAACCTTACTGAATTCTGCCCAAACCAGACACGTCTCATCAGCACGGTTTACAAGGTGGGAATTAGCACTAATGGCCCCTGTAAACATCACCATAAGGAGATGCAGCGCACTAAATCCTGCAACGTATCTCCCAGGTGTGCCTGGACAGGCACAAAGGGTGGAGGATGAGACTGATGGTGAAGGAGGATTTAGTACAGACACTGACACACATGATTGTATGGAATACTTGAACCAAACTTTCACTGCAAGACTCGACATTAGTGACAACCCACTGCAAGGCGTAGATTTTACTTTTTACACTGACGGTAGTTGCCACAGACAGACGGACTCGGGAGACTTGTGTACTGGATACGCAGTCGTAGATGATAAAGGTATCATAGAAGCGGAACCCCTGGGCCCACCTCACTCAGCACAAGTTGCTGAGCCGGTCGCCCTAACCAGAGCGTGTGAATTGGCTAAGGGTAAGTCAGCCAATATCTACACAGATTCTAGGTATGCCTTTGGAGTAGTGCATGATTTTGGGGCCCTATGGCGCCTCAGAAATTTCATGACGGCAGCTGGTACACCCGTGGCGCATGCGACCCACATCAAGAGACTTCTAGCAGCGATACAGGAACCTGACAGAGTGGCTGTTATCAAGTGCAAAGCCCACACTTACAGCCAAGATCCAGTGTCACTTGGTAACAGCCGGGCAGACGAAGCTGCTAAATCAGCAGCCAGCACCCCCATACAGACAGACATCACACAACTGATGGTATTCAATACCGTCAACACACAAAAATTAAGTGAAATGCAAAATTTGTGTTCTCCACAGGAAAAGGCAGTCTGGAGGTCAAAAGGATATGGCCAGGAGTCCTCAGGACTCTGGACAGATGGACAGGGTAAGCCAGTAGCTCCCAGAGCATACCTTCCAAGTTTAGCTGAGGCGGCACATGGTCTGACTCATCTGGGCAAAGAGGGTATGTGTAAGCTGGTAAGAGCCTACTGGTGTGCGCCAGGATTCTCTTCTCATGCGGGTAAGAGAGCAATGACATGTCTTATCTGCTTGAGGAAGAATATTGGAAAGTCAATACCAACAGAACCATCCCATATCCCGCCAACAGATGGCCCTTTTCATGTAATACAAATTGATTTCATACAGTTGCCACCCTGCAGAAATACTGCTACATTTACTGCAAAGAAGATCGTGCAGGAATTTGTGCAGATATGGTATCCCTAGGATAATTGAAAGTGATAGGGGTACCCATTTTACAGGTGAAGTCTTTCAGGTTATGTGCTAATTAATGGGAATTAATAGTAAGCTGCACACTCCGTACCGCCCACAGGTGAGTGCGAAAGTGGAAAGAGTAAACCGCACTATTAAGAACAAGTTGAGCAAGGTGATGGCTGAAACTGGATTGTTGTGGCCAGAAGTTTTGCCACTTGTATTGTACAGCATCAGAACCACTCCCAGGTCCCCCCTTAACCTATCACCCTTTGAGATTCTTTTTGGTCGACAACCCCATGTAATGATTGACCCCCAGGATGATTTGAAATGCAATAATGAAGTGACTGTGAAATATTTGGTTAAGATGAGCAAGCAGTTGAGGAATCAAAACCGCAATCTAAAGCTGGTGATTCCTGATCTACCAGACAGTAATTGTCATGACATTGAACCTGGGGATTATGTAATGATTCGAAATTTTCTACGCTCAGGTTGCCTTATTGACCGGTGGGAAGGACCGTACCAAGTCTTACTGACCAGCACGACAGCATTGAAGGTTGCCGAGAGAGAGACTTGGGTCCACTCGTCCCACTGTAAGAAGGTCGCTGACCCAGAGAAAGCCCGTGACAAAGAGCAGAGTGTGGAGGAAATCTTATCACTGGAGTGCTTGTTCCGGGAAGGTTGAGAGGCAGAACTGTTGTCACGGCACCTGAGCACAGAGAACTACAAGACCAGAGGCGGTTGTCGCACCAAATTTCTTTTTCCTTTTTATTATTTTCTCCATCTCCCATTACCCTCCTTTCCCCCTTCCTTGCTCCTTTTTC
Organism: Pseudophryne corroboree; assembly: GCF_028390025.1. NCBI lineage: Eukaryota > Metazoa > Chordata > Amphibia > Anura > Myobatrachidae > Pseudophryne > Pseudophryne corroboree. The sequence goes on from NC_086450.1 coordinate 17,691,887, forward strand.
TCTCCCCTTAGCAAGATGGACTTACCCCAAGAGACTGCATTCCGGGTTTTCCTGTTGACCCTGTTGTTGACCAGAGCAGTCTGTTTCGGTGAGAGTACCAGAGAGGTCGAGAAAGGATCTGGAATGGGTTCTGATGGCCAGGACGGATTGATAGAATTCCAAGAGCAACACATCCATCGAGCAAAGGCGAGTATCAGAAAACGATCTGGTAGTCACGAAACTAGGAGGCACTGTGAAGGGTTATTGGCGGAGGAAAATTGTATTTGTAGAAACTGTGAAAACATAGTTGAGGACGGGTGCATCCAGAGATGTCAGTCCAGCCTTAATATCAACATGGACCGTCATCCATTGAGTGACTATCACTCATTAGTAGGTAAGGTTTTAAATCAAACAGAATGCTGGGTGTGCTCACAAGTACCTCAAGGTAAGAGCAAGTCAGGACTAGTACCGTATCCCTTAACAATAGATGAGGTACTTGAATTAAGGGGTGGGAGACCGGTGGACAAGAAATTTAATATTTCTAGGCCCCCTAGTTTGAAGCTCCACCAATATCATGTGGATAGGTCCTTAGTATGTTTCAACATTTCCAATCCCCGAAAGCCGGGAAATTGGGAAGTGACATGGAATAACCAAACCATGGCATTTTCACACAGAGCCGATAGAATGCCCGTAGACTCAGAACTTATACGCCAAATAGCCGACGTAGGAAGATATTTTCGGTACAGGTATACGCTAGGAAGTAGGACCATGCGGGTTGGAGAAGTATCTCCAGGGTACTGTGCGCATATCATACAGCCTGATACGTGTACTGAACAGATGAGAGAGTTAGGGATAGGATTTTTCACTTGGAAGGTTTGCAATATGGTAATGTCATATTCTGTCCCATATGTTCTCCCCGATGATGCATATTTCATATGCGGGAGGTAGGCGTATAAGTGGCTTGCCCCAAACTCAGAGGGATTGTGTTACATTGGAAGAGTGTTGCCAGAAGTAATGACCATAACCCATAATAAGATGAAAGGCGTTCACCGCAATGCTCAAGCTCCTTACACTCACACTCATTATGAACACATCGTTAAGAGACACCTTATAGATAGGACAGAGCACGCAGCCTCTGATTTGATCCACGAATCCACCGGGATTCAATTCCTACTCGCGTTAGATATCACCCGTACCGCCAGAGGAATTATAAATTTTAGGTATATTCATGCGCTAGCGAACCTGATAGATAATATCACCGAGATGTATGATGACACCTTCAGGTATACAGGGAGGGAGTTGCAAGCTTACAAAACGGAACTGATCCAGCACAGGATGGTTCTCAATTACATCACAGCGGTGACAGGTGGGTATTGTGTCACCCTAGCAACTCAGTATGGTGTGAAGTGCTGCACGTACATTACAAACAGCACTGATGACCGCACCGAGGTCATAGATCAAAAGATGGACGATATCTTGCAATTAAAATGGGAGTTCCGAAGGAGACACAACTTTACCCTTACTGCTGTGAGTAATGAACTGACCGGCTGGGTCTCATGGTTGAACCCACGCAATTGGTTCTCTGGTTTAGGAGAATGGGCTCAAAATGTTATCGTGAGTGTAGGAAAGTTTCTCCTTTGTATCCTGGGAGTCGTTGTAATGATTGGTTTGATATTTAGATGTGTTCGATTTTTAACGCGGCGCAAGCGCAGTACCAAAGTGATGAGTTTGAGGAGCGGGGGCATTGTTACACAAACTGATTTAATTTATGACCCATCAATTGAGACAATGTTGTGATAAGACGTGATTCCACTGTCCTTTTCTTTCACCCGTTTCTCCTTTGTTTTTCTCCCAAGCAAAAATACATACATTCTACAGACTTTGATGGACATTCTACAGACTTTGATGGACATTCTACAGACTTTGATGGACATTCTACAGACTTTGATGGACATTCTAAAGACTTTGATAGACATTCTAAAGACTTTTAAAGACTTTTTATGGACACTTGAAAGACTTTGATTACCACCCACAGCAAGGATACACCCATCCGGACAAGACTTCAACCAACACCCAAGGATGATTACACAATTGTTATGTGAATGTATTTGTGATACGTGTCTTATCTTCATCTCTACAATCTTCAGGTAGTATCACACATAGTCGACAGGTGATATCCACATATTAGCATTCACATGTTTTTCCCCCTCCATGTATCATCAACTAAATGTGCACCCCATTTGTTGGAACAAGAAGCCGAAAAGAGCTCGGTAGTGTTTGTTGGCTCACTTACAGACCCTTAATACGGGATAAGAAGGATTTAATGTATACTTCGCAATACCTCGAAGCTTATCTAGAACATGTACGGCACGATGATACCTACTCCTCTCCTCCTACCACCCAATCATTTATAGGTATTGTATTGTATATTTTTCTGTTTAATGTTTAGATAGTGGCAGTTATTGTTGACTGCCAAAGGGTGGACTATCAAAGTCGAAAAATATGATAATGCATATGCCTTGTACTAACCCCATGCACATGCCCGCTGCTCGTGCACTCAGTCCGTCGTGCGTGCACATATCCGCAATTTGCGTAGGATCGCTCCGGCGATCATGCGCATGATATGGGTATTTACGGCGGAGTTTGTGAGCGTGTAGCGTGTTATTAGAACATTGCATATTTAATTCATATAGCGTATATTGTAGATACAGTTCCCCTAGACCATGTCAGTGAGTATTATTAGTTTAAACAGTTCCTGGACAGAGAGATTCGCCTTTGCATGATAGGAAGGGTCAGATAAAGGTTGGAAGGTGATGTCTAGTATCCAGCTGTAGGGTATTTTGAGGGTAACATTCCGGTGTTAGTTAAAGAAAGATCGCTTGTTCCTGCGTATAGTTATGTGCAAAAGTAGATTATGAACATTAACTGTATTTACTGTAAATTACATATGCGTCGGGAATCCAGAGGATACCACCCACAAGAGCAGTTGGGAAAGACATCGCCTACCTTTTCAAATCCACCTATGACCTTTACTGTAGTGTGGAGACACATCTCTGTGTCCAATGAACAATGAGATTACAGTAACCATTGTAGTGTGTATGCATGTTGTGTATAAAAGGACCATTGTTGCCTGGCCGGTCAGAAGACTCTGAACGATATCTACCTGATGAGCGGAGGACCGGATTCGGGTTGCGCTTGCGAATATTCTCACGTACGTACATTCTCTGTAGCCATTATTCTGTTTAGATTTACTTGTTAGCCTGTAGTGTATAAATTGTATTGTTTTTATCTTTTGGAATCAATAACGGTGACCTTAGAACCCTGTGGTTTCAACTACAAACAGTGTTGTGTTTTCACTTTCCTGCATGGGCTTTAAAGTAGTTTAAGGTGTATAAGCATTGTTAAGGTGTACGCACTGCGGATACTTTGTATCGCCAGCGCTACTTAAGGTTTAAAGGTATAACATCGTTACAGTACTTTGCTGCCAAAGGTTTAAAGTATAAGCATATCATTACATTGTATCATTAACAAGGTTTAAAGGTTATCAATTGTGTGTGCGCTCGCTGTGTGTACTCCGTACACTCAGCGCAGCGTGCGTACGCCAAGTGCGTACCACGTGCAGGACTCTGTACGCAAATAGCGTACAAAGTGCGTAGCACGTGCACGTAGTCTAGCGGCCATAGCGGCTCAGCGGTAATAGTGTACAAAGGGGTATAGCTTTGCGGTCTAAGATAATAACAACATTATCGGTAATCTGTAGAATTAATTTAATAGCCTCCAAAAGATCAGGAACATCCACATGTGAACTACCCTCCCCGTCAGCCGTATCTGAGTCAGAACCTATGGGGTCAGTGTAAGTGCCGTCTTCATTAGACGAGGTGTCAGTGACAGCAGTGGATTGTGAGTAGACAAGCGCTCGCTTAGAGGACCCCTTGGACTTAGGCGAGCGATGGTCAGACTTTTTAGTAGTCAGAGACTGGTTCAACTTCTTCAATTGAGCAGATAAATCGTCCGCCCACGGCGGGTTAGCTGCAGGGTCCACATACGGTTGTACCGGCATTGGGGGTCCCATAGGGGGTGTTAGTTTATGAACTAGCGTATGGAGAAGCGTGGAAAAAGCGTCCCACGGTGGGTCATTATGTGCCTCCTTTGCCACAGTCCCACTGGGGGGCAAGGAGCCCCCATAACCAGAGCCCACATCTGCTATATTCCCCTCATAGGGATCTGTGGCTTCAGCAACACCGGCAGTGTGTTCAGCCCCAGAACCGTTACCATCAGAAGCAGACATGATATAACTTGCAGTATCAGGTAACACAGTACAATTGGCAGCAGCACAATACCTCTTATCCAAACCCCTGTGCAGTGTAGTCAGCACAAGCAGGGACGGGTGGTCTTCAGTATGCCGGCGGTCGGGCTCCCGGTGACCAGCATACCGGCGCCGGGAGCCCGACAGCCAGCATACCGACACTTATTCTCCCTCGTGGGGGTCCACGACCCCCCTGGAGGGAGAATAAAATAGTGTGGCGCGCCACCGTGCCCGTAGCGTGGCGAGCGCAGCGAGCCCGCAAGGGGCTCATTTGCGCTCGCCACACTGTCGGTAAGCTGGCGGTTGGGCACCCGGCGCCGGTATGCTGGTCGCCGGGAGCCCGGCCGCCGGCATATCGTAGTGAACCCGCAGGGACACAGGAGAGATATGGTGACTAAATCACAGAGAAAAATACGTATTAAAGTACAGGTTGAGTATCCCTTATCCAAAATGCTTGGGACCAGAGGTATTTTGGATGTGGGATTTTTCCGTATTTTGGAATAATTGCATACCATAATGAGATATCATGGTGATGGGACCTAAATCTAAGCACAGAATGCATTTATGTTACATATACACCTTATACACATAGCCTGAAGGTCATTTTAGCCAATATTTTTTATAACTTTGTGCATTAAACAGTGTGTCTACATTCACACAATTCATTTATGTTTCATATACACCTTATACACACAGCCTGAAGGTCATTTAATACAATATTTAATAATGTTGTGTATTAAACAAAGTTTGTGTACATTGAGCCATCAAAAACAAAGGTTTCACTATCTCACTCAAAAAAAATCCGTATTTCGGAATATTTGGATATGGGATACTCAACCTGTATATCTTTGTGAAAATCCTATATTAATATAAAACCTGACGCACCAAGCCCCCTCAGGTTATAGAATATAGGGATAGTAGGTTGAGTGAAAGACACGAAATGGACACCACTCAGCTATCAAATGCACACACAGATAGTTACAGTTTGTACAATGCAGAGGTTATTACTGACAATAATACTGCACTGGACCAGCTTATATATATATATAGCTATATAGTCAATAGATATAACACTACACAGTAAGAACTGGATGTATATCACAGGGTAATTGTATTAGAAATCCCTGATTAAATGCACTCTTTCTTAACTAACACTGTCTAAAAATAAGATTTTACTTACCAGTAAATCTATTTCTCGTAGTCCGTAGTGGATGCTGGGGACTCCGTAAGGACCATGGGGGAATAGACGGGCTCCACATGAGACAGGGCACTCTAAGAAAGAATTAGGACTACTGGTGTGCACTGGCTCCTCCCTCTATGCCCCTCCTCCAGACCTCCGTTAAGGAAACTGTGCCCGGAAGAGCTGACAATACAAGGAAAGGATTTTGGAATCCAGGGTAAGTCTCATACCAGCCACACCAATCACACCGTATAACTCGTGATAAATGTACCCAGTTAACAGTATGAACAACAACTGAGCATCAGATAAACCCGATGCAACCATAACATAACCCTTATTCAAGCAATAACTATATATAAGTATTGCAGAAGAAGTCCGCACTTGGGACGGGCGCCCTGCATCCACTACGGACTACGAGAAATAGATTTACCGGTAAGTAAAATCTTATTTTCTCTAACGTCCTAGTGGATGCTGGGGACTCCGTAAGGACCATGGGGATTATACCAAAGCTCCCAAATGGGCGGGAGAGTGCGGATGACTCTACAGCACCGAATAAGCAAACACAAGGTCCTCCTCAGCCAGGGTATCAAACTTGTAGAACTTTGCAAAGGTGTTTGAACCTGACCAAGTAGCCGCTCGGCAAAGCTGTAATGCCGAGACCCCTCGGGCAGCAGCCCAAGAAGAGCCCACCTTCCTTGTGGAATGGGCCTTTACTGATTTTGGATGCAGCAATCCCGCCACAGAATGAGCCTGCTGAATCGTGTTACTGATCCAGATAGCAATAGTTTGCTTTGAAGCAGGAGCACCCAGCTTGTTGGATGCATACAGGATAAACAGCGAGTCAGTTTTCCTGACTCCAGCCGTTCTGGCTACATAAACCTTCAAAGCCCTGACTACATCTAGTAACTTGGAATCCTCCAAGTCACTAGTAGCCGCAGGCACCACAATAGGTTGGTTCAAATGAAAAGATGACACCACTTTTGGCAGAAATTGCGGACGAGTCCGTAATTCTGCCCTGTCCATATGGAAAACCAGATAGGGGCTTTTATGTGACAAAGCCGCCAATTCTGACACACGCCTAGCTGAAGCTAAGGCCAATAGCATGACCACCTTCCACGTGAGATATTTGAACTCCACGGTTTTAAGTGGCTCAAACCAGTATGATTTCAGAAAACTCAACACCACGTTAAGATCCCAAGGTGCCACTGGAGGCACAAACGGGGCTGAATATGCAGCACTCCCTTTACAAAAGTCTAAACTTCAGGAAGAGAAGCCAGTTCCTTTTGAAAGAAAATGGATAGGGCCGAAATCTGGACCTTTATGGACCCCAATTTTAGGCCCATAGTCACTCCCGACTGTAGGAAGTGAAGGAAACGGCCCAGCTGGAATTCCTCTGTAGGGGCCTTCCTGGCCTCACACCAAGCAACATATATGCGCCATATACGGTGATAATGCTTTGCTGTCACGTCCTTCCTAGCCTTTATCAGCGTAGGAATAACTTCATCCGGAATGCTTTATTCCGCTAGGATCCGGCGTTCAACCGCCATGCCGTCAACCGCAGCCGCGGTAAGTCCGGGAACAGACAGGGCCCCTGTTGCAACAGATCCTGTCTGAGAGGCAGAGGCCATGGGTCCTCTGCGAGCATTTCTTGCAGTCCCGGATACCAAGTCCTTCTTGGCCAATCCGGAACAATAAGTATTGTTCTCACTCCTCTTTTCCTCACGATTCTCAGCACCTTGGGTATGAGAGGAAGAGAAGGAACCACATAAACCGTCTGGAACACCCACGGTGTCACTAGTGCGTCTACAGCTATCGCCTGAGAGTCTCTTGACCTGGCGCAATACCTCTGTAGCGTTTTGTTGAGGCGGGATGCCATCATGCCCACCTGTGGCAGTTCCCACTGCCTTGCAATCTGCGTGAAGACTTCTTGATGAAGTCCCCACTTTCCCGGGTGGAGGTCGTGCCAGCTGAGGGAGTCTGCTTCCCAGTTGTCCACTCCCGGAATTAACACTGCTGACAGTGCTTGCACGTGATTCTCCGCCCAGCGAAGAATTCTGGTGGCCTCCGCCATCACCACTCTGCTTCTTGTGCCGCCTTGGCGGTTTACATGAGCCACAGCTGTGATGTTGTCTGACTGAATCAGCACCGTTTTTTCGCGAAGCAAGGTCTCCGCTTGACTTAGGGCGATGCATATGGCCCTTAATTCCAGGATATTTATGTGAAGGCAAGTCTCCTGACTTGACCTCCGCCCTTGGAAATTGTTCTCCTTGTGTGACTGCCCCCCACCCTCGGAGGCTTGTATCCGTGGTCACCAGGACCCAGTCCTGAATGCCGAATCTGCGACCTTCGAGAAGGTGAGCACTCTGCAGCCACCACAGGAGAGACACCCTGGCCCTGGGGGATAGGGTGATTAACTGATGCATCTGAAGATGCATGGAACCTGCCGAAGGGAATGGCCTCGTATGATGCCACCATCCTTCCCAGGACTCGAGTGCAGTGACACACTGACACCTGTTTTGGTTTCAATAGATTCCTGACCAGTGTCACGAGCTCCTGAGCTCTCTCTATCGGGAGATAAACCCTTTTCTGGTCTGTGCCTAGGATCATGCCTAGAAGAGGCAGATGAGCTGTAGGAACTTGCGACTCTGGAATACATAGAATCCAGCCGTGTTGCCGTTACACTTCCAGAGAAAGTGATACGCTGTTCCGCAACTGCTCTCTCAATCTCGCTCTTATGAGGAGATCGACCAAGAACGTGACAATAGTGACACCTTGCTTCTGCAGGAGCACCATCATTTCCGCCATTACTTTGGTGAATATTCTTGGGGTCGTGGAGAGACCAACCAGCCACGTCAGAAATTGGTAATGACAATTCCGGACCGCAATTCTGAGGTACGCCTGATGAGGTCTGACCGAACCCTCCGGTTTCGGGACTACAACATGGTCGAATAATAACCCCCTCCTTGTTGAAGGAGGGGACCCTTGACCACCACCTGTTGAAGATACAATTTGTGAATTGCAGTTAACACTGTTTCCCTCTCGCAGGGGGAAGCCGGCAGGGCCGACAGTGAGGAGGCATCTTCTCCAAGTCCAGCTTGTATCCCGGAGATACAATATCTATTGCCCAGGGATCTAATAGGGAGTGAACCCACTTGTGGCTGAACTTCCGAAAGTGTGCCCCCACCGGGCCTAGCTCCGCCTGTGGAGCTCCAGCGACAGGCGGTGGATTTTTGTAGAGGCCAGGGAGGACTTCTGTTCCAGGGAACTTGCTGTGTTGTTCTCCTTGTGTGACTGCCCCCCACCCTCGGAGGCTTGTATCCGTGGTCACCAGGACCCAGTCCTGAATGCCGAATCTGCGACCTTCGAGAAGGTGAGCACTCTGCAGCCACCACAGGAGAGACACCCTGGCCCTGGGGGATAGGGTGATTAACTGATGCATCTGAAGATGCATGGAACCTGCCGAAGGGAATGGCCTCGTATGATGCCACCATCCTTCCCAGGACTCGAGTGCAGTGACACACTGACACCTGTTTTGGTTTCAATAGATTCCTGACCAGTGTCACGAGCTCCTGAGCTCTCTCTATCGGGAGATAAACCCTTTTCTGGTCTGTGCCTAGGATCATGCCTAGAAGAGGCAGATGAGCTGTAGGAACTTGCGACTCTGGAATACATAGAATCCAGCCGTGTTGCCGTTACACTTCCAGAGAAAGTGATACGCTGTTCCGCAACTGCTCTCTCAATCTCGCTCTTATGAGGAGATCGACCAAGAACGTGACAATAGTGACACCTTGCTTCTGCAGGAGCACCATCATTTCCGCCATTACTTTGGTGAATATTCTTGGGGTCGTGGAGAGACCAACCAGCCACGTCAGAAATTGGTAATGACAATTCCGGACCGCAATTCTGAGGTACGCCTGATGAGGTGGATAAATGGGGACACGACGGTATGCATCCCTTTTGCCCCGAGACACCATAAAATCTCCCCCTTTTTAGGCTTGCAATGACCGCTCTTAGCGATTTCATCTTGCACTTGAACCTTTCTAGGTATATGTTCAGGGATTTTAAATTCAATATGGGTCTGACCGAACCCTCCGGTTTCGGGACTACAACATGGTCGAATAATAACCCCCTCCTTGTTGAAGGAGGGGACCCTTGACCACCACCTGTTGAAGATACAATTTGTGAATTGCAGTTAACACTGTTTCCCTCTCGCAGGGGGAAGCCGGCAGGGCCGACAGTGAGGAGGCATCTTCTCCAAGTCCAGCTTGTATCCCGGAGATACAATATCTATTGCCCAGGGATCTAATAGGGAGTGAACCCACTTGTGGCTGAACTTCCGAAAGTGTGCCCCCACCGGGCCTAGCTCCGCCTGTGGAGCTCCAGCGACAGGCGGTGGATTTTTGTAGAGGCCAGGGAGGACTTCTGTTCCAGGGAACTTGCTGTGTTGTGCAGCTTCTTTCCTCTGCTCCCGCCTCTGGCAAGAAAGGACGCACCTCGGACTCTCTTGTTTCTTTGTTCGGAAGGCTGCCTTTGATAATGACGTGCTTTCCTAGGCTGTGCAGGAATATAAGGCAAAATATCAGAATTACCAGCTATAGCTGTGGAGACCAGGCCAGAGAACCTTTCTCCACACAATCCTCAGCCTTCCATATGCCTCTTAAGTCGGCATCATCTGTCCAATGTATATTCTACAGGACACGTCAAGCAGAAATTGACATAGCTTTGACTCTAGGACCCAGTATACACATGTCTCTTTGGGCATGTTTTATTTTAAGATATATATATATATATATATATATCTTAAGACAGCATCTTTAATATATATATATATATATATATGTCTCCATATATCCATATATATATGTACATACTAGGGTCTCAATTAGTCCACGCCGCCACAGCGCTATAAACCCATGCCGACCCAATCGCCGGTCTGAGTAGTGTACCAGAATGTGCACGCTATCTGCAGGATCCCTGAGAATAGCTGTTACGTCAGGGTTACCTTTTGGGCAAACGTGACACCCTAGGGGAAGATTCCCATCCTATCCTGGCCCTAGTGGGGAAAGGATACTGCCTGAGAATTCTTTGTGGGAAGCTGCAGCTTCTTGTCTGGAGATTCCCGCTCTTTTTTCCTCATGAGAGGAGGGAAATTTACCTCAGCTTTCTTCCCCTTAAACATGTGTACCCTTGTGTCAGGGACAGATGAGTCATCAGAGATATGCAAATCATCTTTTATTACAATAATCATATATTGAATACTTTTCTGCCATTTTGGCTCTAACTTTGCATTATCGAAGTTGACACTGGAGTCACACTCCGTGTCGACATCAGTGTCTATTATTCTGGATAGTGAGCATTGTGAGACTCTGAAGGTTTCTGCTCCATAGGGACAGACATGGGTAGATTTCCTGTCTGTTCTCTAATCTTTTGTGCAATAAATTCACATATCCAAACAGGTGTCGGCGTTGTCGACGGAGACACGCTCTCACACACATATTTGCTCCATCTACTCCTTATGGGAGCCTTTTACCTCAGACATGTCGACACACACGTACCGACACACCACACACACAAGGGATGCTCTATTTGAAGACAGTTCCCCCATAAGGCCCTTTGGAGAGACAGAGAGTATGCCAGCACACACCCCAGCGCTATATGACCCAGGAATCACACAGTAACTTAGTGTTAACCCAGTAGCTGCTGGATATACTGTTTTTGCACCAAATTTATGTGCCCCCCCTCTCTTTTTACCCTCTTCTACCGTGCAGGGGAGAGCCTGGGGAGCTTCTCTCAGCGGATCTGTGGAGAGAAAATGGCGCTGGTGAGTGCTGAGGAAGAAGCCCCGCCCCCTCAGTGGCGGGCTTCTGTCCCGTGATTTTGTGTAAAAATAATGGCGGGGGCTCATGCATATATACAGTGCACAGCTGTACATATGCCTTTTTTTGCCAGGAGGAACTCAATTGCTGCCCAGGGCGCCCCCTCCCCCCCCTGCGCCCTGCACCCTACAGTGACCGGAGTGTGTGGGAGCAATGGCGCACAGCTGCAGTGCTGTGCGCTACCTCATATGAAGACAGGAGTCTTCTGCCGCCGATTTTGACGTCTTCTTGCTTCCCTCGCCAGCTTCTGTCTTCTGGCTCTGCGAGGGGGACGGCGGCGCGGCCCCGGGAACGGACGACCAAGGTTAAGTTCCTGTGTTCGATCCCTCTGGAGCTAATGGTGTCCAGTAGCCTAAGAAGCGCAACCTAGCCGCAGTTAGTAGGTTTGCTTCTCTCCCCTCAGTCCCACGTAGCAGAGAGTCTGTTGCCAGCAGAAGCTCTCTGAAAATAAAAAAAACCTAACTAAAATACTTTCTTATTAGCAAGCTCAGGAGAGCTCACTAAAAGCACCCAGCTCCGTCCGGGCACAGATTCTAACTGAGGTCTGGAGGAGGGGCATAGAGGGAGGAGCCAGTGTACACCAGTAGTCCTAATTCTTTCTTAGAGTGCCCTGTCTCATGCGGAGCCCGTCTATTCCCCCATGGTCCTTACGGAGTCCCCAGCATCCACTAGGACGTTAGAGAAAAGGCAGGAAGAATACTTAAGTGTCATGTAAAGTCACAGAGCTGACAACCAGGCGGCTTTACACAGGAGGATTTGCCCAAGCAGTCCCAGGAACAGTGAAGCTGAGGGATAATGGCACCCAGACACTGACATGGAGTGAGGGAGAGACAGATATGCAGCTCCAGGGCGGGAACATTTGCGGGAAATGGCGCCCTGGGGCTGGTGGAGGTGCTTCAGGTCTAAGACTTATCTTCCCTGCTGGCAAAACCACCAGGTACTGTGGGCTCGTATTAAACTGGTTTAGAGATAAATAGAAAAATCAGAATCAGCTTTATTGGCCAGGTGTACTCACGTACACTAGGAATTCTTTGTGGTACAATGCATCGCCAAGCAGCAACATGGAGGAAAAAAACGTAGCATACATTACAAACATTACACATATGAGTTCATACTGCACATATGCAACTGTACAGTAGACATATTATACATTTAAGACTAAAAACTAAGGCTGCTTGGCAGAGCAGCACCGAGGCAGCCATCCGCGGCGCCAACTAGAACTCACACAATGCACATAATACAGAAGATTTAAGTATTACATCAAAAGATAAACCACACAGACAAAGACACAGAAAGAATAATGCATGATTGGTGTAGGCATTTTGAGTAATAACCTCCAGGGGTTGTGTATTCCACCCTCACAAGGCACCAGGTGCGGCAGCCATCTTAGGCGCACTGCGTAGGATTACCCAGGGTGGAATAGTCCACCCATAGAAGAGAACACAAAATGGAGAGATTGCAGAGTCCTTAAGTTCAGAGTAGGGTTCCAATAAAAACATCAGGTCCACGCATTTTTCATCCCATCCACAAGCGCACCAGATAAGGCAGCCATGTTGGGCGCACTACAAGGTTACACAGTGGGAGATGAGCCATACAGGGGCCAAATGCATGTATGGGAGAACTGACAGGTGTGTAGGAGTATGCTATACCCTGCATGGAAAGATCCAAATGAAGCACACCCCGCCCACAGGGGAACCATCAGAGGCAGCCATGTGGGGCGCACTGCATAGGTTACTGCTGGCAGGGTGTGCAACCAATGGAGGTACACATTACGGGAATAGCACACAGTGGGGTGGAAGTACCGTGTAAGAAGAAAGAGAAGAGAAAGACACATTTGCAGGAAAACTGTACTAACATTATTTTGTGAAAAAGATAAATGTCCTGGTCTCATGAGAGCAGTGCGGGTGGGTGTGAGAATGTGGGGTGCACACTAATGTCCAATGGAACTGACCCAGCAAAGTCTGGTCCTGATGCGCACGTCCCTCAGTTCCCTGCTGAGCTTGAGGGGTAGTCCCGGGGGCAGTCATGATGTTCTTGGACACAGAAGTAGTAGGCATTGGTCCTGGTGTTCTCATGGCAGAGGTGAGGAGAGGCCACATAATGTTCCAGATTTCTTTCTTGATGCTGTTTAATGTTTGTTTAACTGTTTTTTTAACTGTTCATTTTCAAGACGCTTAGAGAAGGAACGCTTTGAGTATTGGAACGCACAGCTGACATGCACAGCTGTGCATGGTTGAAGTTACAGATATACTATGGGAAATTGACCCAACTACAGCTGAGGCAAATGTCCCACTAATCAAAGGTGTTACATTACACAGTGATTGACTAAACAAACACCAGCCCAGTGAGCCTTAATTAAATATGCGGCACTGACCAAGCATTGAAACGCAGGTATTTTAAATTACAAACAAAAGCATAAATCACAAAACTGTCTAACAAATGATTTGAACATACATTTGGAATATAGATGATTTGCATAGATGCAGATAGCAATAGGCAGATTACATGGGGAGATTTGAACATACATTTTGAATATAGATGATTTGCACAGATGCAGATAGCAATAGGCAGATTACATGGGGAGATTTGAACATACATTTGGAATATAGATGATTTGCATAGATGCAGATAGCAATAGGCAGATTACATGGGGAGATTTGAACATACATTTGGAATATAGATGATTTGCATAGATGCAGATAGCAATAGGCAGATTACATGGGGAGATTTGAACATACATTTGGAATATAGATGATTTGCATAGATGCAGATAGCAATAGGCAGATTACATGGGGAGATTTGAACATACATTTGGAATATAGATGATTTGCATAGATGCAGATAGCAATAGGCAGATTACATGGGGAGATTTGAACATACATTTGGAATATAGATGATTTGCATAGATGCAGATAGCAATAGGCAGATTACATGGGGAGATTTGAACATACCTGAGGATGAGAAGAAAAAGGAAGATGGTTAAGTTCAGTCCAATGCAGGATCTGTTTTTTTAACTGTTCATTTTCAAGATGCTTAGAGAAGGAACGCTTTGAGTATTGGAACGCACAGCTGACATGCACAGCTGTGCATGGTTGAAGTTACAGATATACTATGGGAAATTGACCCAACTACAGCTGAGGCAAATGTCCCACTAATCAAAGGTGTTACATTACACAGTGATTGACTAAACAAACACCAGCCCAGTGAGCCTTAATTAAATATGAGGCACTGACCAAGCATTGAAACGCAGGTATTTTAAATTACAAACAAAAGCATAAATCACAAAACTGTCTAACAAATGATTTGAACATACATTTGGAATATAGATGATTTGCATAGATGCAGATAGCAATAGGCAGATTACATGGGGAGATTTGAACATACATTTTGAATATAGATGATTTGCACAGATGCAGATAGCAATAGGCAGATTACATGGGGAGATTTGAACATACATTTGGAATATAGATGATTTGCATAGATGCAGATAGCAATAGGCAGATTACATGGGGAGATTTGAACATACATTTGGAATATAGATGATTTGCATAGATGCAGATAGCAATAGGCAGATTACATGGGGAGATTTGAACATACATTTGGAATATAGATGATTTGCATAGATGCAGATAGCAATAGGCAGATTACATGGGGAGATTTGAACATACATTTGGAATATAGATGATTTGCATAGATGCAGATAGCAATAGGCAGATTACATGGGGAGATTTGAACATACATTTGGAATATAGATGATTTGCATAGATGCAGATAGCAATAGGCAGATTACATGGGGAGATTTGAACATACCTGAGGATGAGAAGAAAAAGGAAGATGGTTAAGTTCAGTCCAATGCAGGATCTGTTTTTTTAACTGTTCATTTTCAAGACGCTTAGAGAAGGAACGCTTTGAGTATTGGAACGCACAGCTGACATGCACAGCTGTGCATGGTTGAAGTTACAGATATACTATAAGTGACTGTATTGCGCTAAATTAGTCCAAAGTGCATATATAAATGAAATCACTCGTTATCATATTTATCTATTATTTATTTCAATATTATCTGTGTATAAAAAATCAATAAAATCCTACATACAACTTTTCAGTGAGCTCACTTAAATTCTTAACTATACGTTATATACACTTGTGCACATAGATATCTCCCAAAAATACACTTTATTAAAATGTACCTTAGTACTATATTAAGAAAATCTCATATATTAACCTGCAATGCAGTATATTAGATTAAATGAAATGCTATCAATCAGCTCTATAAAACTGATCTAATAATTAGGACACAGTCTCTTAAGAAAAACCACACGTGGGTATTCAGAAACAATGTCTCATAGTTCCAATGTTTGCTCAATTAGCATGAAAAAGCAGACTAACGTCCCAATTCAGTTTATCCGGACAGTACTGATATATATTTCCACTACGCACAGCAGTAATTGATGACAGTCTCTCACCCGTTCTTTATCAATTGTATCTGAATGTCCCAGGGTGTAGTGAACTGGAGCCGCTTGTATACGGACGTGTGCACCAAAGACTCCAGCCGTCAGCCCGCGTCTCCACTGAAGGAGACTCGCCGACGGTTCAGATGTGTGGAGTCCCGCCTGTTGTCCTTAGCTCCCCGCTCACCTGTGTTTAGCCAGTGTCTGGTACTGCCGAACTAGGCTGGAGCCACTTGTACATGGACACTTGGTTGACCGCTTATGCCGTCAGTTGGCTGGCCACGTCCTCAGTGAGGGAAATCCCAGCCGGCGGTCAGATGTATATCCGCGGCAGCCGTCCTTAGCTCCCAGCACTAGTAACGGTTCCCGGTGTGGAATGGTCACTTGTAGAATGATCAGCAGATTACCTCTAACGCGTTTCGCACCTGGGTGCTTCCTCAGAGACTGCCGCGGATATACATCTGACCGCCAGCTGGGATTTCCCTCACTGAGGACGTGGCCAGCCAACTGACGGCATAAGCGGTCAACCAAGTGTCCATGTACAAGTGGCTCCAGCCTAGTTCGGCAGTACCAGACACAGTGGCTAAACACAGGTGAGCGGGGAGCTAAGGACAACAGGCGGGACTCCACACATCTGAACCGTCGGCGAGTCTCCTTCAGTGGAGACGCGGGCAGACAGCTGACGGCTGGAATCTCCGGTGCACATGTCCGTATACAAGCGGCTCCAGTTCACTACACCCTGGGACATTCAGATACAATTGATAAAGAACGGGTGAGAGACTGTCATCAATTACTGCTGTGCGTAGTGGAAATATATATCAGTACTGTCCGGATAAACTGAATTGGGACGTTAGTCTGCTTTTTCATGCTAATTGAGCAAATATTGGAACTATGAGACATTGTTTCTGAATACCCACGTGTGGTTTTTCTTAAGAGACTGTGTTCTAATTATTAGATCAGTTTTATAGAGCTGATTGATAGCATTTCATTTAATCTAATACACTGCATTGCAGATTAATATAAGAGATCTTCTCAATATAGTACTAAGGTACATTTTAATAAAGTGTATTTTTGGGAGATATCCATGTGCACAAGTGTATATAACGTATAGTTAAGAATTTAAGTGAGCTCACTGAAAAGTTGTATGTAGGATTTTATTGATTTTTTATACACAGATAATATTGAAATAAATATGATAACGAGTGATTTCATTTATATATGCACCTTGGACTAATTTAGCGCAATACAGTCACTTTTTCTATTTAGTCTTATATTTGGAGCAGTTGAGTGGTGATCTCTCAGCTTCATTTTTTAGCTGTATGAATACAGATACAGCTGGACTGTTGTTTGCAGCTTGAATTGGAACTAAAATAACGATTAAATACATTAGTATTTTGTTGAACAATTAGCGCCTAAACTGTTTTTAGCTTTGTCTATTTTTAGAGAGAAAACCTGACCTGCACCCATGCCCTGGTGATCTAGTGGGATCGCCTGTACTGCCAGTGTCCACCGCCAGCGCGCGGCCCGCCTCCCACGGACCACGCCGAATCGTGATGAAGACCGGGTCCCGCAAGCGGGACCCACTCACCACCTCCCGAAGCGCGGCCACGCGATCCCGGATAGCCCCCGTCGTGTGTGCCTGAAGTGAAGAAAACCGGAGCCTCCTGCTGTAGTTACCCGGCAACCAGGGCTCGGGAGTGTACAGCGCCGCTGGGGAGAGATGGAGCTGCAGCAGTGAATGTCTTCTGACATTTACCACCGCTGCTGCCCTTGAAGTCTTCACTTTTTCTTCATAAAAAAGCTTTTCTTAGGGCTGCCTGGAGCAGCCCCTCTGTTAAGTGCCTGCTATCTGCAGCACCAACTACAAAAGTGAGCTCCTGTGCAGGGAGGCGGCGCTGTGCATTCTGGGAACAGTCAAAGCTTTGAGCCTGTTGGTGCCTCGGATCAAGATCCTACTCTACACCCCATTGTCCATCCTTGTGGAGCTCAGTGTACCCCGCAGCAGAAAGTAGGATTTTAATTACCTACCAGTAAATCCTTTTCTCTTAGTCCGTAGAGGATATTGGGGTTCCATTTAATACCATGGGGTATAGACTGGTCCACTAGGAGCCATGGGCACTTTAAGAATTTGATAGTGTGGGCCGGTTCCTCCCTCTATGCTCCTCCTACCAGACTCAGTCTAGGAAACTGTGCCCGAGGAGACGGACATACTTTGAAAGGATATGAAGGTTAGTGGTGATATTCCGAACCAGCACATACAAACCAGAGGAAAGCTATGCTAACCCAACTTTAAACAGCAACAGCTGAACCAACACTACTTAACCAAGTAACAGTGAAGTAAGTACGAAGCACCGGGCGGGCGCCCAGTATCCTCTACGGACTACGAGAAAAGAATTTACCGGTAGGTAATTAATCTTATTTTCTCTTACGTCCTAGAGAATACTGGGGTTCCATTTAGTACCTTGGGGATGTACTAAAGCTTCCAAACTGGGTGGGAGAGTGCTGAGGTTCCTGCAGAACTGATTGATACTTTGGCCTCTGAGGACCTTCAGTTTGGTCAAACTTGTAGAACTTGGCAAACGTGTTCAAACCTGACCAAGTAGCTGCTTGACAGAGCTGTAAAGCCGAGCACCCTGGGCAGCCGCCCAGGATGACCCACCGACCTAGTAGAGTGGGCCTGTACAGATTTTGGAACTGGCAAGCCTGCCGTGGAATAAGCATGCTGGATAGTGAGCCTGATCCAGCGTGCTATAGTCTGCTTTGAAGCAGGACACCCAATTTTATTGGGATTATATAGAACAAACAGCGAGTCAGATTTCCGGTGACAAGCTGTCCTCTTTACATATACCTTCAGAGACCTCACAACATCCAAATACTTTGAAGTAGTGGACGTGTCGGCGATAACCGGAACCACAATAGGTTGGCTGATGTGAAACGCAGACACCACTTTCGAAATAATAAGAATTTACTCACCGGTAATTCTATTTCTCGTAGTCCGTAGTGGATGCTGGGTACTCCGTAAGGACCATGGGGTATAGATGGGCTCCGCAGGAAACTGGGCACTCTTAAAAGAAAGATTAGGTACTATATCTGGTGTGCACTGGCTCCTCCCTCTATGCCCCTCCTCCAGACCTCAGTTAGGAAAACTGTGCCCGGAAGAGCTGACATTACAAGGAAAGGATTTGGAATCCAGGGTAAGACTCATACCAGCCACACCAATCACACCGTACAACTTGTGATAACTATACCCAGTTAACAGTATGAACAACAAATGAGCCTCATTAACAGATGGCTCATAACAAAACCCTTTAGTTAAGCAATAACTATATACACGTATTGCAGAGTCCGCACTTGGGACAGGCTCCCAGCATCCACTACGGACTACGAGAAATAGAATTACCGGTGAGTAAATTCTTATTTTCTCTGACATCCTAGTGGATGCTGGGTACTCCGTAAGGACCATGGGGATTATACCAAAGCTCCCAAACGGGCGGGAGAGTGCGGATGACTCTGCAGCACCGAATGAGCAAACTCAAGGTCCTCCTCCTCAGCCAGGGTATCAAACTTGTAGAATTTTGCAAATGTGTTTGAACCCGACCAAGTAGCAGCTCGGCAAAGTTGTAAAGCCGAGACCCCTCAGGCAGCCGCCCAAGATGAGCCCACTTTCCTTGTGGAATGGGCTTTTACTGATTTAGGATGCGGCAGTCCAGCCGCAGAATGTGCAAGCTGAATCGTGCTACAGATCCAGCGAGCAATAGTCTGCTTTGAAGCAGGAGCACCCAGCTTGTTGGGTGCATGCAGGATAAATAGCGAGTCAGTTTTTCTGACTCCAGCTGTCCTGGAAACATAGATTTTTAGGGCCCGGACTACGTCCAGCAACTTGGAATCCTCCAAGTCCCGAGTAGCCGCAGGCACCACAATAGGTTGGTTCAAATGAAAAGCTGATACCACCTTTGGGAGAAACTAGGGACGAGTCCTCAATTCTGCCCTATCTATATGGAAAATCAAATATGGGCTTTTACACGACAAAGCTGCCAATTCTGACACACGCCTGGCCGAAGCCAAGGCCAATAGCATGACCACTTTCCACGTGAGATATTTTAGCTCCACGGTTTTAAGTGGCTCAAACCAAAGTGATTTTAGGAAATCCAACACAACGTTGAGATCCCAAGGTGCCACTGGAGGCACAAAAGGGGGCTGAATATGGAGCACTCCCTTAACAAACGTTTGAACTTCAGGCAGTGAAGCCAGTTCTTTTTGAAAGAAAATAGACAGGGCCGAAATCTGGACTTTT
The DNA here is from genome assembly GCF_028390025.1 of Pseudophryne corroboree. NCBI lineage: Eukaryota > Metazoa > Chordata > Amphibia > Anura > Myobatrachidae > Pseudophryne > Pseudophryne corroboree. Next base: position 17,711,973 of record NC_086450.1, read on the forward strand.
ATGGAACCCAATTTAAGGCCCATAGTCACTCCTGACTGTAGGAAGTGCAGAAATCGACCCAGCTGAAATTCCTCCGTTGGGGCCTTCTTGGCCTCACACCAAGCAACATATTTTCGCGATATGCGGTGATAATGTTTTGCTGTCACATCCTTCCTAGCTTTTATCAGCGTAGGAATGACTTCATCCGGAATGCCCTTTTCCTTTAGGATCCGCCGTTCAACCGCCATGCCGTCAAACGCAGCCGCGGTAAGTCTTGGAACAGACAGGGCCCCTGCTGGAACAGGTCCTGTCTGAGAGGCAGAGGCCATGGGTCCTCTGTGATCATCTCTTGAAGTTCTGGGTACCAAGTCCTTCTTGGCCAATCCGGAACAATGAGTATAGTTCTTACTCCCCTTTTTCTTATTATCCTCAGTACCTTGGGTATGAGAGGTAGAGGAGGGAACACATACACTGACTGGTACATCCACGGTGTCACTAGAGCGTCCACAGCTATCGCCTGAGGGTCCCTTGACCTGGCGCAATATGTTTTTAGCTTTTTGTTGAGGCGGGACGCCATCATGTCCACCTGTGGCCGTTCCCAGCGATTTACAATCAGCTTGAAGACTTCTGAATGAAGTCTCCACTCTCCCGGGAGGAGGTCGTGTCTGCTGAGGAAGTCTGCTTCCCAGTTGTCCACTCCAGAAATGAACACTGCTGACAGTGCTAGCACGTGATTCTCCGCCCATCGAAGAATCCTTGTGGCTTCTGCCATTGCCATCCTGCTTCTTGTGCCACCCTGTCGATTTACATGGGCGACTGCCGTGATGTTGTCTGACTGAATCAGAACTGGTTGGTTTTGAAGCAGGGGTTCTGCTTGACTCAGGGCGTTGTAAATGGCCCTTAGTTCCAGAATATTTATGTGTAGGGAAGTTTCCTGACTCGACCATTGTCCTTGGAAGTTTCTTCCCTGGGTGACTGCCCCCCAACCTCGGAGGCTTGCATCCGTGGTCACCAGGACCCAGTCCTGTATGCCGAATCTGTGGCCTTGGAATCTGCCGAAGGGAATTGCTTCGTAAGAAGCTACCATCTTTCCCAGGACTCGCGTGCAGTGATGCACCGACACCTGCTTTGGTTTCAGGAGGTCCCTGACCAGAGATGAGAATTCCTGGGCCTTCTCCTCCGGGAGAAACACCTTCTTCTGTTCTGTGTCCAGAATCATGCCCAAGAACAGCAGACGCTTCGCAGGAATCAGCTGTGACTTTGGGATATTCAGAATCCAGCCGTGCTGATGCAGCACTTCCTGAGATAGTGCTACGCTGACTAGCAACTGCTCTTTAGACCTCGCCTTTATAAGGAGATCGTCCAAGTACGGGATAATTATGACTCCTTTCTTTCAGAGGAGCATCATCATTTCGGCCATTACCTTGGTAAATACCCGCGGTGCCGTGGACAGACCAAATGGCAGCGTCTGGAATTGGTAATGACAGTCCTGTACCACTAACCTGAGGTACTCCTGGTGGGGTGGATAAATGGGGACATCCAGGTAAGCATCCTTGATGTCCAATGACACCATAAAATCCCCCTCTTCCAGGCTTGCAATAACCGCCCTGAGCGATTCCATCTTGAACTTGAACTTTTTTATATAAATGTTCAAGGATTTCAAATTTAGAATGGGTCTCACCGAACCGTCTGGTTTCGGTACCACAAATATTGTGGAATAGTAACCCCGTCCCTGTTGAAAGAGGGGTACCTTGATTATCACCTGCTGAAGATACAGCTTGTGAATTGCCGCCAGTACTACCTCCCTTTCTCTGAGAGCAGCAGGCAAGGCTGATTTGAGGTAACGGCGAGGGGGAGTCGCCTCGAACTCCAGCTTGTATCCCTGTGATACTACTTGCAGAACCCAGGGATCCACCTGTGAGCGAACCCACTGGTCGCTGAAGTTCCGGAGACGCGCCCCCACTGCACCTGGCTCCGCCTGTGGAGCCCCAGCGTCATGCGGTGGACTTAGAGGAAGCGGGGGAAGATTTTTGATCCTGGGAACTGGCTGTCTGGTGCAGCTTTTTCCCTCTTCCCTTGCCTCTGGGCAGAAAGGAAGCGCCTCTGACCCGCTTGCCTTTCTGGGGCCGAAAGGACTGTACCTGATAATACGGTGCTTTCTTAGGCTGTAAGGGAACCTGAGGTAAAAATGTCGACTTCCCAGCTGTTGCTGTGGAAACGAGGTCCGAGAGACCATCCCCAAACAATTCCTCACCCTTGTAAGGCAAAACCTCCATGTGCCTTTTAGAATCCGCATCACCTGTCCACTGCCAAGTCCATAATACTCTCCTGGCAGAAATGGACATTGCATTAATTCTAGATGCCAGCCGGCAAATATCCCTCTGTGCATCTCTCATATATAAGACGACGTCTTTAATATGCTCTATGGTTAGCAAAATCGTATCCCTGTCGAGAGTATCAATATTATCTGACAGGGTATCGGACCAAGCTGCTGCAGCACTAAACATCCAAGCTGAAGCAATTGCAGGTCTCATTATAGTACCCGAGTGTGTATATACAGACTTCAGGATAGCCTCCTGCTTTCTATCCGCAGGCTCCTTTAAGGCAGCCGTATCCTGAGACGGCAGTGCCACCTTTTTTGACAAGCGTGCGAGCGCTTTATCCACCCTTGGGGATGTCTCCCAACGTAACCTGTCCTCTGGCGGGAAAGGGTACGCCATCAGTAACTTTTTAGAAATCACTAGTTTCTTATCGGGGGAAGCCCACGCTTCTTCACACACTTCATTCAACTCATCTGATGGGGGAAAAACCACTGGTTGCTTTTTCGCCCCAAACATAATACCCTTTTTAGTGGTACCTGGGTTAATGTCAGAAATGTGCAACACATTTTTCATTGCCATAATCATGCAACAGGTGGCCCTAGTGGAATGTACATTAGTCTCGTCCTTGTCGACACTGGAGTCAGACTCCGTGTCGACATATGTGTCTGCCATCTGAGGTAGCGGGCGTTTTTGAGCCCCTGATGGCCTTTGAGACGCCTGGGCAGGCACTGGCTGAGAAGCCGGCTGTCCCACAGCTGTTATGTCATCGAACCTTTTATGCAAGGAGTTGACACTGTCGTGTAATACCTTCCACATATCCACCAACTCTGGTGTCGGCCCCGCAGGGGGTGACATCACACTTATCGGCACCTGCTCCGCCTCCACATAAGCTTCCTCATCAAACATGTCGACACAGCCGTACCGACACACCGCACACACACAGGGAATGCTCTGACTGAGGACAGGACCCCACTAAGTCCTTAGGGGAGACAGAGAGAGAGTATGCCAGCACACACCACAGCGCTATATATCACAGGGATGCACACTATACTGAGTGATTTTTCCCAATAGCTGCTATTATACACAATCTGCGCCTAAATTTATGTGCCCCCCCTCTCTTTTTTACCCTAGAAGTCTGGAACTGCAGGGGAGAGCCTGGGGAGCGTTCTTCCAACGGAGCTGTGAAGAGAAAATGGCGCTGGTGTGCTGAGGAAGATTGCCCCGCCCCTTTCTCGGCGGACTTCTCCCGCTTTTTTATGTTTTATGGTGGGGGATTATGCACATATACAGTTTAATAATAAGATTTTACTTACCGATAAATCTATTTCTCGGAGTCCGTAGTGGATGCTGGGGTTCCTGAAAGGACCATGGGGAATAGCGGCTCCGCAGGAGACAGGGCACAAAAAGTAAAGCTTTTCCAGGTCAGGTGGTGTGCACTGGCTCCTCCCCCTATGACCCTCCTCCAGACTCCAGTTAGGTACTGTGCCCGGACGAGCGTACACAATAAGGGAGGATTTTGAATCCCGGGTAAGACTCATACCAGCCACACCAATCACACCGTACAACTTGTGATCTAAACCCAGTTAACAGTATGATAACAGCGGAGCCTCTGAAAGATGGCTTCCTTCAACAATAACCCGAATTTGTTAACAATAACTATGTACAATTATTGCAGATAATCCGCACTTGGGATGGGCGCCCAGCATCCACTACGGACTCCGAGAAATAGATTTATCGGTAAGTAAAATCTTATTTTCTCTATCGTCCTAGTGGATGCTGGGGTTCCTGAAAGGACCATGGGGATTATACCAAAGCTCCCAAACGGGCGGGAGAGTGCGGATGACTCTGCAGCACCGAATGAGAGAACTCCAGGTCCTCCTTAGCCAGAGTATTAAATTTGTAAAATTTTACAAACGTGTTCTCCCCTGACCACGTAGCTGCTCGGCAAAGTTGTAATGCCGAGACCCCTCGGGCAGCCGCCCAAGATGAGCCCACCTTCCTTGTGGAGTGGGCCTTTACAGATTTAGGCTGTGGCAGGCCTGCCACAGAATGTGCAAGTTGGATTGTGCTACAGATCCAACGAGCAATCGTCTGCTTAGACGCAGGAGCACCCATCTTGTTGGGTGCATACAATATAAACAACGAGTCAGATTTTCTGACTCCAGCTGTCCTTGCAATATATATTTTTAATGCTCTGACAACGTCCAGTAACTTGGAGTCCTCCAAGTCACTTGTAGCCGCAGGCACTACAATAGGCTGGTTCAGATGAAATGCTGACACCACCTTAGGGAGAAAATGCGGACGAGTCCGCAGTTCTGCCCTGTCCGAATGGAAAATCAGATATGGGCTTTTGTAAGATAAAGCTGCCAGTTCTGACACTCTCCTGGCCGAAGCCAGGGCTAGAAGCATGGTCACTTTCCATGTGAGATATTTCAAATCCACCTTTTTTAGTGGTTCAAACCAATGAGATTTTAGAAAGTCCAAAACCACATTGAGATCCCACGGTGCCACTGGAGGCACCACAGGAGGCTGTATATGCAGCACTCCCTTAACAAAGGTCTGGACTTCAGAAGCCAATTCTTTTTGAAAGAAAATCGACAGGGCCGAAATTTGAACCTTAATAGATCCCAATTTGAGACCCATAGACAATCCTGATTGCAGGAAATGTAGGAATCGACCCAGTTGAAATTCCTCCGTCGGAGCACTCCGATCTTCGCACCACGCAACATATTTTCGCCAAATTCGGTGATAATGTTGCACGGTTACTTCCTTCCTTGCTTTAATCAAAGTAGGAATGACTTCTTCCGGCATGCCTTTTTCCTTTAGGATCCGGCGTTCAACCGCAATGCCGTCAAACGCAGCCGCGGTAAGTCTTGAAACAGACAGGGACCCTGCTGAAGCAAGTCCCTCCTTAGAGGTAGAGGCCACGGATCTTCCGTGATCCTCTCTTGAAGTTCCGGGTACCAAGTCCTTCTTGGCCAATCCGGAACCACTAGTATCGTTCTTACGCCTCTTTGCCGTATAATTCTCAATACTTTTGGTATGAGAGGCAGAGGAGGAAACACATACACCGACTGGTACACCCAAGGCGTTACCAGCGCGTCCACAGCTATTGCCTGCGGATCTCTTGACCTGGCGCAATATCTGTCCAGTTTTTTGTTGAGGCGAGACGCCATCATATCCACCATTGGTCTTTCCCAACGGGTTACCAGCATGTGGAAGACTTCTGGATGAAGTCCCCACTCTCCCGGGTGAAGATCGTGTCTGCTGAGGAAGTCTGCTTCCCAGTTGTCCACTCCCGGGATGAACACTGCTGACAGTGCTATCACATGATTCTCTGCCCAGCGAAGAATCCTTGCAGCTTCTGCCATTGCACTCCTGCTTCTTGTGCCGCCCTGTCTGTTCACATGGGCGACTGCCGTGATGTTGTCCGACTGGATCAACACCGGTTTTCCCTGAAGCAGAGGTTCTGTCTGGCTTAGAGCATTGTAGATTGCTCTTAGTTCCAGAATGTTTATGTGAAGAGACGTTTCCAGGCTCGTCCATACTCCCTGGAAGTTTCTTCCTTGTGTGACTGCTCCCCAGCCTCTCAGGCTGGCGTCCGTGGTCACCAGGATCCAATCCTGTATGCCGAATCTGCGGCCCTCCAATAGATGAGCACTCTGCAACCACCACAGAAGAGACACCCTTGTCCTTGGAGACAGGGTTATCCGCAAGTGCATCTGAAGATGCGACCCTGACCATTTGTCCAACAGATCCCTTTGGAAAATTCTTGCGTGGAATCTGCCGAATGGAATTGCTTCGTAAGAAGCCACCATTTTTCCCAGGACTCTTGTGCATTGATGTACAGACACCTTTCCTGGTTTTAGGAGGTTCCTGACAAGCTCGGATAACTCCTTGGCTTTTTCCTCCGGGAGAAAAACCTTTTTCTGAACCGTGTCCAGAATCATCCCTAGGAACAGCAGACGAGTTGTCGGCATTAACTGGGATTTTGGAATATTCAGAATCCACCCGTGCTGTTTTAGTACTTCTTGAGACAGTGCTAATCCCATCTCTAGCTGTTCTCTGGACCTTGCTCTTATTAGGAGATCGTCCAAGTATGGGATAATTAATATGCCTTTTCTTCGAAGAAGAATCATCATCTCGGCCATTACCTTTGTAAAGACCCGAGGTGCCGTGGACAATCCTAACGGCAGCATCTGAAACTGATAGTGACAGTTTTGTACAACGAACCTGAGGTACCCCTGGTGTGAGGGGTAAATTGGAACGTGGAGATACGCATCCTTGATGTCCAAGGATACCATAAAATCCCCCTCTTCCAGGTTCGCTATCACTGCTCTGAGTGACTCCATTTTGAACTTGAACTTCTTTATGTACAGGTTCAAGGACTTCAGATTTAGAATAGGCCTTACCGAGCCATCCGGCTTCGGTACCACAAAAAGAGTGGAATAATACCCCTTCCCTTGTTGTAGAAGAGGTACCTTGACTATCACCTGCTGAGAGTACAGCTTGTGAATGGCTTCCAAAACCGTCTCCCTTTCGGAGGGGGACGTTGGTAAAGCAGACTTCAGGAAACGGCGAGGTGGATCTGTCTCTAATTCCAACCTGTACCCCTGAGATATTATCTGCAGGATCCAGGGATCTACTTGCGAGTGAGCCCACTTCGCGCTGTAATTTTTGAGACGACCGCCCACCGTCCCCGAGTCCGCTTGAGAAGCCCCAGCGTCATGCTGAGGCTTTTGTAGAAGCCGGGGAGGGCTTCTGTTCCTGGGAAGGAGCTGCCTGTTGCTGTCTCTTCCCTCGACCTCTGCCTCTTGGCAGATATGAATAGCCCTTTGCTCTCTTATTTTTAAAGGAACGAAAGGGCTGCGGTTGAAAAGTCGGTGCCTTTTTCTGTTGGGGAGTGACTTGAGGTAGAAAGGTGGATTTCCCGGCTGTAGCCGTGGCCACCAAAACTGATAGACCGACTCCAAATAACTCCTCCCCTTTATACGGCAAAACTTCCATATGCCGTTTTGAATCCGCATCGCCTGTCCACTGTCGCGTCCATAAAGCTCTTCTGGCCGAAATGGACATAGCACTTACCCGTGATGCCAGTGTGCAGATATCCCTCTGTGCATCACGCATATAAAGAAATGCATCCTTTATTTGTTCTAACGACAGTAAAATATTGTCCCTGTCCAGGGTATCAATATTTTCAATCAGGGACTCTGACCAAACTACCCCAGCACTGCACATCCAGGCAGTCGCTATAGCTGGTCGTAGTATAACACCTGCATGTGTGTATATACTTTTTTGGATATTTTCCATCCTCCTATCTGATGGATCTTTAAGTGCGGCCGTCTCAGGAGAGGGTAACGCCACTTGTTTAGATAAGCGTGTTAGCGCCTTGTCCACCCTAGGAGATGTTTCCCAGCGCTCCCTAACCTCTGGCGGGAAAGGGTATAATGCCAATAATTTCTTTGAAATTTTCAGCTTTTTATCAGGAGCAACCCACGCTTCATTACACACGTCATTTAATTCTTCTGATTCAGGAAAAACTATAGGTAGTTTTTTCACACCCCACATAATACCCTGTTTAGTGGTACCTGTAGTATCAGCTAAATGTAACGCCTCCTTCATTGCCAAAATCATATAACGTGTGGCCCTACTGGAAAATACGGTTGATTCGTCACCGTCACCACTGGAGTCAGTGCCTGTGTCTGGGTCTGTGTCGACCGACTGAGGCAAAGGGCGTTTTACAGCCCCTGACGGTGTTTGAGTCGCCTGGACAGGCACTAATTGATTGTCCGGCCGTCTCATGTCGTCAAACGACTGCTTTAGCGTGTTGACACTATCCCGTAGTTCCATAAATAAAGGCATCCATTCTGGTGTCGACTCCCTAGGGGGTGACATCCTCATATTTGGCAATTGCTCCGCCTCCACACCAATATCGTCCTCATACATGTCGACACACACGTACCGACACACAGCAGACACACAGGGAATGCTCCTAACGAAGACAGGACCCACTAGCCCTTTGGGGAGACAGAGGGAGAGTTTGCCAGCACACACCAAAAGCGCTATATATATCAGGGATAGCCTTATAATAAGTGCTCCCTTATAGCTGCTTTATATATATATATAAAAATATCGCCATAAATTTGCCCCCCCTCTCTGTTTTACCCTGTTTCTGTAGTGCAGTGCAGGGGAGAGACCTGGGAGCCGTCCTGACCAGCGGAGCTGTGAGAGGAAATGGCGCCGTGTGCTGAGGAGATAGGCCCCGCCCCTTTTCCGGCGGGCTCGTCTCCCGCTATTTTGTGAATCCAGGCAGGGGTTAAATATCTCCATATAGCCTCTGGGGGCTATATGTGAGGTATTTTTAGCCTTTATATAGGTTACATTTGCCTCCCAGGGCGCCCCCCCCCAGCGCCCTGCACCCTCAGTGACTGCGTGTGAAGTGTGCTGAGAGGAAAATGGCGCACAGCTGCAGTGCTGTGCGCTACCTTTAGAAGACTGCAGGAGTCTTCAGCCGCCGATTTTGGACCTCTTCTGACTTCAGCATCTGCAAGGGGGCCGGCGGCGCGGCTCCGGTGACCATCCAGGCTGTACCTGTGATCGTCCCTCTGGAGCTGATGTCCAGTAGCCAAGAAGCCAATCCATCCTGCACGCAGGTGAGTTCACTTCTTCTCCCCTCAGTCCCTCGTTGCAGTGATCCTGTTGCCAGCAGGACTCACTGTAAAATAAAAAACCTAAGCTAAACTTTTTCTAAGCAGCTCTTTAGGAGAGCCACCTAGATTGCACCCTTCTCGGCCGGGCACAAAAATCTAACTGGAGTCTGGAGGAGGGTCATAGGGGGAGGAGCCAGTGCACACCACCTGACCTGGAAAAGCTTTACTTTTTGTGCCCTGTCTCCTGCGGAGCCGCTATTCCCCATGGTCCTTTCAGGAACCCCAGCATCCACTAGGACGATAGAGAAAACTGTATTATGTGCTATTTAGCCATGTAAGGTACTCTAATTGCTGCCCAGGGCGCCCCCCAGCGCCCTGCACCCATCAGTGACCGGAGTGTGTGGTGTGCAGAGGGAGCAATGGCGCACAGCTGCAGTGCTGTGCGCTACCTTAATGAAGACCGGAGTCTTCAGCCGCCGCTTTTCCACTTCTCTTCGTTCTTCTGGCTCTGCGAGGGGGACGGCGGTGCGGCTCCGGGACTGGACGACCGAGGCTGGGCCTGTGTTCGATCCCTCTGGAGCTAATGGTGTCCAGTAGCCTTAGAAGCCCAAGCTAGCTGCAAGCAGGTAGGTTCGCTTCTCTCCCCTCAGTCCCACGAAGCAATGAGTCTGTTGCCAGCAGATCTCACTGAAAATAAAAAACCTAACAAATACTTTCTTTTCTAGGAAGCTCAGGAGAGCCCCTAGGGTGCATCCAGCTCTGGCCGGGCACAGATACTAACTGAGGTCTGGAGGAGGGGCATAGAGGGAGGAGCCAGTGCACACCAGATATAGTACCTAATCTTTCTTTTAAGAGTGCCCAGTCTCCTGCGGAGCCCGTCTATACCCCATGGTCCTTACGGAGTACCCAGCATCCACTAGGACGTCAGAGAAAAATTGCTGATGAGTTCTGAGTTTAGCTCTGTCCTCATGGAAAATTAAATAGGTGCTTTTTTGAGACAAAGCCCCCAACTCCGACACAGGTCTTGCTGAAGCCAAGGCCAACAGTGTGATGGTCTTCCACGCAAGATATTTTACGTCCACCTCCTGTAACGGTTCAAACCAGCCCGATTGGAGGAACTGCAGCACCAAATTGAGATCCCAAGGTGCCGTGGGAGGTACAAAGAGAGGTTGGATGCGCTGAACACCTTTCAAAAACATCTGGATGTCAGGGAGAGAAGCAAATTGTTTTTGAAAGAAAATGGACAAGGCCGAAATTTGGACTTTTATGGAGCCTAGACGTACTGTAGGCCAACATCCACTGCAGAGTAAGTTCTGCTCTCACACCAAGAGACGGATTTCTTCCAAATACAGTGATAATGTTTAGACGTTACCCCCTTCCTGGCTTAGATCACAGTCGGGATAACTTTGTTAGGGATCTCTCTTCTGGCTAGAATCAGCCGTTCAACCTCCATGCCGTCAAACCTAGCCGCGGTAAGTCCTGATAGACGAACAGGCCCTGTTGCAGAAGATCCTCGTGAATAGGTAGAGGCCATGGATCTTCGAGGAGCATCTCCAGAAGATCTGCCCTTCTTGGCCAGTCAGGAGCAATGAGTATTGCTTGAACCTTTTCCCTTTTTATTCATTTGATAATTCTTGGGATCAGAGGAAGTGGAGGAATCACATACACCATCTGATAGACCCATGGAGTCATCAGAGCATCTACTACCACTGCCTGTGGGTCTCTTGACCTGGAACAATACAGCTTGAGCTTCTTGTTGAGATGAGAGGCCATGATGTCGATTTGTGGATATCCCCACCGACGTGTCAAGCACCTGAACACTTCCTGGTGAAAGCCCCACTCCCCCGGGTGCAGGTCGTGTCTGCTTCCCAGTTGTGTACTCCCGCAATGAAGACCGCTGACAACACCACAGCCTGTTTATCTGCCCAGAGGAGTATTCTTGACACCTCTGACATTGCTGCTCTGCTTTTTGTTCCGCCCTGTCGGTTTATGTACGTCACTGATGTCACATTGTCTGACTGTACTTGAATGGCCCGATCGTGAAGAAGTTAAGAGGCCTGCAGAAGGGCATTGTATATGGCCCTAAGTTCCAGAATGTTGACTAGAGGGATAACTTCCTGACTTGACCATCTTCCTTGAAACTGCACCCCCTCGGTGACTGCTCCCCAACCTCGGAGGCTTGCGTCCGTGGTTAACAGGATCCAGTCCTGAATTCCGAACCTCCGACCCTCGACGAGGTGAGAGATCTGTAGCCACCACAGAAGGAAGATCCTGGCTTTTGGGGACAGACGAATCCTCTGATACATGTGAAGATGCGATCCGGACCATTTGTCCAATATATCGAGCTGGAAGGGTCTTGCGTGAAACCTTCCGTATTGAAGCGCGTCATATGAGGCCACCATTTTCCATAGAAGGCGAATGCATAGATGCACAGATATCCGGGTTGGCTTCAGGACATCCCAAACCATCGACTGGATTACCAATGCCTTTTCTGATGGAAGGAACACTTTCTGCGACTCCGCATCCAGTATCATTCCCAGGAAAGGGAGCCTCCTGTTGGCTCTAGGTGAGATTTTGGAAGGTTCAGAATCCACCCGTGATCCTGGAGAAGTTTGGTTGAGAGACCAATGCTGTCCAGCAAACTGTCCCTGGACCGCACCATTATCAGAAGAATGGCCAGTTACGGAATTATGTTCACTCCCTGTTTGCGGGGTAGAAACATCATCTCTGCCATCACTTTGGTAAACACCCTTGGTGCTGTGGAGAGACCAAATGGCAGGGCCTGGAACTGGTAGTGACAGTCCTGCATTGCAAACCGTAGATAAGCCTGATAAGGCAGCCAGATCGGAATGTGAAGGTATGCATCCTTGATATCAGAGACACTAGGAATGATTTCTGATGAAGCCGCTGAACCCGGGGGGAGGCGGAGAAACGCGTAAAAGGACTCACGTTACTTTTATCCATACCACCGCTAGTGGATACGCTCACCGCCGATTGCAGCTCCAAGCCATTCCACATCTACATATGGACTTGATCCTCCAGAGATGACTGCCATCTAAGGTTATTAGCACCAGCAGCCGGGAGGAGTCCTGTGTATACATCTAGCTGGAGAGTGCAGTGAGAATAATTATCCTGTCTGGCCAGACGATTTAAATAAGTCTATATTTTTTTCATGCTCAATATAGACGATTATTGACTGCTAAACGGACTGTTCCATTTTCCGTGGTTTTCAAGAAATATCTAATTACGGCTATCAGGGACACTAACCAGCCGCAGGAATCAGTGTGTTTTATGTCACGTTGCTATAGTACTATATGGACTGCCAGTGCTAAAATGGATTGATCAATCTAGTGTGTCTGTGAAGTTATTCATGAGAAGTGTGATTGTTACTTATTAGTTACAAAAGAAAGTTGTTTAGAGTGCCATATTGTTACATTCTTTTAGCGATTTAGTGATACTAATGTCTAACTGAGCCTCTATACATTCTTTTTTTTATTCAGACAGATATTCTAGGTGGGAGTGATTCCTTGTGGATGTATTAATTAAGTTTTAGTGTATCTCTTCATATAAGATATTTTATTAGAAGAACAGACTGTGTTATGTTTTTTTAAATTTTAGCATACCAGCTACTTAAATTCACCGGCCGGTGGTTTTGGATTCTTGAATGTAATTTTAGAATGAAATAGTAATATCAGTAAATAATAGAAATTGAAAATAAAACTCTTTGCCCAACTTATGTGCGCTGCAATATTCTTTGCTTTTTCACACTAGGAATTCCCCTTCCTCCAGACCTGAGATCACCGCTCTCGGAGACTCCATCTTGAACACTCTTAAGAACGGGTTCAAGGACTTGAGGTTCAGAATTGGTCTTACCAAACCGTCCGGTTTCGGTACTACAAACAAGTTGGAATAGTACCCCTTGTTATGGCATGCTGTACAGTTATACTTGCCTCTTATGAAGCTGGTAAGCCTGATTTGAAGAATCTGAGGTGGGAGCTCTTGGAACTCCACTCTGTAGCCCTGGGAAATAAGATCTATGACCCAGGGATCCCAACATAAACTTAACCAGATATGACTGAAGAATTTTAGTCGGGCTCCCACCTGACAGTCCTCCAGGCCTCATGGTCATGCTTAAGGCTTTGAGAAAGCAGAGCCTGAGCTCTGTTCCTGAGCACCTGCAGTTGCTGGTTTGTGTAGTTTACCTCTTGCGCTTCTAGAGGCTGTAGAAGTACCTCTGGATTTTCCCTTAAACTTGACTGTCCGAAAGGACTGTAACTTTGAAACTGAGTAAGCTTTCTTGGCTAGGGGAGCTGCAGAAAGAAGATACATAGACTTATCCGCAGTAGCTTTGGAGATCCATTTGTCTAGTTAGTCTCCAAACAAGACCTCTCCATGCCTTTCCTGGAGTCTGCATCAGCACTCCACTGGCGTAGCCACAAGCCCCTGTGTGCTGACACTGCCATAGCGGTGGTACGTGCATTAAGCAAACCAATCTCTTTTATGGCTTCCACCTGGAGAATGATGCGTCCACTATCGGTGGATTTTCCCATTTTTTCCTATCCTGCAGAGGTAAAGGAAAAGATGAGAGCAACCTTTTAGGGATCTGAAATTTCTTATCAGGATTAACACATGGTTGTTCAAATAGTGTATTCAATTCCTTTGACACAGGAAAAGTGACTGAGGATTTCTTTTTTACATTAAAATAAGATTTCTCACACTCCTCTGACACCTTATCAGAAATATGCAGAACATCGCTGATAGCCTCTATTCCCTGTGACAGAGCTGCATCTACCCCTCTGAGTCCACCTGCCCCTCATCCATGTCTGACCTGTCAGCATCAGAGTCAGGCTGCAGAACATGGGCCAGAGATCGTTTTTGCAGACAAATGGGAGGAGATTCAGACACTGGTTTGGGGACAGTCTATATTCATAAACTCATCCACAATCTGTCTTAAGTATTGCATCTCTTTCTCATTGCGGGATAGTTTTGTAGAAATATTTGAGATCATTCCCTTAATGGAATTAACCCACTGCGGTTCAGCCCTGCTATTCTGGGAAGTACCCAGTAGCCCCGAGTACCCAGTAGTGAGCCCCCTGGTGAAGATGAACACTCCGCTGTACAAGAAACACACTCTTTGCCTGACATAATATAAATGTGACAGCACACACACACACACAGGAAAAGGTTAAGCACAATTAACCCACAAAGAGCCCTTCAGGGAGACACAGAGTTATTTGGAGACAGCCCCCACCGCGCCCTTCTCGCTAATACCAAGCTTAGCCGGGTCGCAGACTAAGTACCCTGATAGAGGACTTAGTACACCAATAATCACTCTCTCCCCTGCTATGACCCCCTGGTACCGCTGAGGTAATCTGGAGTCTCTCCGGAGGAGCAGCGTGTCCCTGTCAGTCAGCGTCTGTGTCCACAGCAGAGGGAAAATGGCGCTGGTGAGCTGCTGGATCCGCTCATAGTGAATGCTCCGCCCCTTCAATGGCGCATGGTCTTCCCGCTTTTTTTTTATACTGGATGAGGTAATCTGGTGCTTAAAATGGAGAGAAATCGTTTTATAGGCTATTTTTTTCCAGTGTGGGTACTTTGTAGGGAGTCGCAATCCGCCCCGGTTAGAAGCTGTGTGTCTCCGTACCCTCATGCCGCCATAATGGCCGGTGAACAACTAGCCGGGACGCCGGCTTAGTACTCACCACTCTTCTGTTAGGGATGGCGGTGTGCTGCGGGAATTTATGCTCGCTGTGGTGGTGTTTGTGAATAGTTCCCTCAGAATCTCAGTGTCCTGTCAGTGAAGAACGGGACCATTAACCCTTCAAGAGGTTGGGCCGTCCCCCCCCCTTCCCCTAAATCTCACGAAACATGCAGACTGGTGCCATCCAGCCCTGCCTGAAATTTGTTGGTAGTCTTTGAAAAAAGACTTAGTGGGTTTGGTAGTTTTTGTTCCTGTTTTTCTACATGCCGTACAGTTGTTGCATTCATAGAAGCCTGATTCCGTATGTTTGAGCCACGTTATTTTTTGTTTTTTACTTTTGTTTTCAAGTGGCTTCTTACTAGACTTTTTCCGATTGTTAGAGCGCGTCTGTATATAATTCTGGGTTGGGATGGCAGTAGTCAGGGCCGGTGCAAGGTCTCTCGGTACCCTAGGCAAAGCTTCAACCTGGTGGCCCCTAACCTGCAATCCTCCTGCAGGAGGTGCATCAGAGCAATGAGGAGTGGCCATGAGGGCGCCCCTCGGGATCCATAGTTATATCTGCCTTCTATGTGCCTTCACATGACTTGATGTTACATGTGTCAGCACAGAGGTAGCGCTGAGGCAGTTTGTGGTACAGCCTGATAGTGGTGGCTGCACATAATTAGACCCACAGCAGCAGCCAGCGCAGTTTATAAGGAGGAGGCCACATACAGACACATCCTTCAGTTTTTTGCTAGATGAATTCAGTGGTGCCCTCCAGGGGCTGGCGCCCCTAGGCAGCCGCCTAAAGCTGCCTAATGGTAGAACCGGCCCTGGCAGTAGTGATTTAAGTTAATCAGCCATGAGGATGTGCCAATGTTTCTTCGTACTGGATTCTATGAGGTTTCTCTGTCCGGAGTAGTTAGTAATAAACAGTAGACCCGTATTTGTTTCGGTTTTATTTTTTGTGTTATATTATAGGAGGTCCGTTCGATTAATGGATTCTACCTCTTCCTTATCTTTCTTGAGTTTCTCTATAATATATATAATTGTGTGTGGTGTAATTATACACCGAAGGAGACCACCTACGAATGAGATCAGCGGGGAAGAGATCCACAATTGTACAGATGTAGCGCACAGTGAGGGCGGAAGTGATGCGCCACACTGATTAAATGAGAAGGGCAAGCTGGAGCCAAAAGGACGGAGAATGACACGATCGGGCATCCTGCCAAAGCCTGGTATCACAGGCGAAACGCGTCGATTGCAGAGCTACGGATCCAAACACGCGGATATGCTGCCTTCCGTAGCCAAGCGCCATCGGTCTGCCAGCAGACACCTGTTCCCTTCATAGTGCGGCATGCACTCCAGCAACGGGACAGCGAGTACATTGCCAAGTACTTATACCTACCTACTCAGGAACTTTAACACCTACTTCATATATTGAATGTGGAAACATTTCCTACAATCCCACAGGTGAAGTGAGGCACGGGACATATGATAGTGTTCCTTCTAGGATGATGAAGGGGCAGGGCGCCGGAGTTCGGGGGCACAGGCATGCAAATTAGGGGGTGTGGCCACCCCCGTCATCTTAGTGGGCGGTGCGGCCCACAGACGCTGCTATAGAGGGTGTCTGTGGCCGTCTACGTCATTGTTGGGGGCGTGCCCAGCACCTCCATCGGTGCTGGGCTTCCCCCAGCTCTCTCCCAATGCGTGAATGGATGCCACGCGCATGCGCATGGCATCTTTACGTGCTGGGAGGGCAGGAAACGGGCGGCTGTTCTAGCAGGGCGCCGCAAAAGGTGCAGGGCGGGTTTTGTCTTCTAAAAAACGGGCAGGGCACGGCTCCCTGCTAAAACAGCCTAGAGTGAACACTATATGAAAATACTCACCTTGTTAACAAATGCCTCATACACCTGGAAATAAGATTACCCTCCACTTGAAACAGTGATATGAGTAGAGTAAAACGCTAACAGTGTGTCTTCCTGGACCGTACAGTACACATTATTAATCCTTTTATATTGTGTCTAATTAATTCTTATGTGGTGTGTCTGTCATTGTCAATTATGTATGTATACTGGTATTAGGACTACACATAGATACACACACAGTTAGATACAACCATTCTTATCTGTGCATACACATGTATTTCAATTTATACTAAATAATGTGACAACAACGCACGTTTCTTCCCAGCTGTGTAAGGGTGAAACGGCCTACCAATTCCCGGAGAATGCCTCAGACAGCATAAGTCAGAGTTACACAGAAGGACCGGGATGCAGTCAGGATCCCGGCAGTCAGATTACCGACACTGGAAGCCCAATTACCGAACGTCCTGACACCGCGACACTGAGGTAAGCCGCGGGGGATGAGTAGGGTTGCGGGCCGGGAGGGTTAGGTTAGGCACTCATGGGGGGGGGGGGGGGGGGGGGGGAGTTTAGGGTTAGACAGCCGGTGGGGGAGAGGTAACACCCCCTTACTCACCACTGTCTGCTTCTTTGCAATCGGGATCCAGACATCAGTATTTCGAACATCGGGATCCCGCCCGCCGGCTTGTACCGTTTCTGACTTCAAAAATTCCTTCCTTCTACGTTGACCATTTACTTGGCCTTCACCATTACCTCTCCCAAAGATCACCATTATTTGACAACCTTGATGCTATCAGATTCTTACTCTTCTCTCTCCCATAACCATCCTCACCTAAAGTGCCAGTTTAAAAGACGTGAATGGAATACAAAATGTATTCAAGCTCATTAGCTGGACTAAGATCGTATTAAAAAACAAAAACTCACAACATTGTAATCATCATCTATTGAATGATCAACTTTTATTTTTCTTTAAAAAGGGAAATACAAAAAAGCCAACTTGGTATAAAACAGAGAAACAGCCGTCTTAATATAATTACACAAGATTGCTAAAAAAAAAACACAAGTAGAAAAGAGGCCACCTCACCTCTATAATAGCTATAAAAAGATATACAAGGCTAATAAGAATATACACAACACATACATTCCTCATAAAGGGGGAGATTTATCAAAGCTTGGCGAAAGTACTAACCAATCAGCTCCTAACTGCCATTTTACAGGCTGCGTCTGAAGAAGTCAGGAGCTGATTGGCTGGTACTCTCTCCAAGCTTTGAAACACCTCTCCCAAAGCCAGTTGAGGTGATTGAATGCTATAATAAAAAATATAAAATATACAACATCTACACAATGCCACGAATGCCTAGCAGCCTGGAAAAAAGGCGGAGGTGCTTTTAAATATTGTTTCAAACACTAATACTGTCAGGAGGGTCTAAACTAAGCATAATGGACTTTTACATATGCCGAGTGGTTCCTAAATCAGAACTGTGCCGTATGTGATATTATTACAGCAAATGTAAGAGGGGATATTGCAGGACACATGCAACCGATAGTATCGTTACAATGCGTGCTGTATGCTCTACCCGGACTCACTCCAGACACGCCCACCGCGCAATGCGACGCAGGGGAAACATGTAAAGCAGCTTCTCCCAGTTTGGTTTTTACATCTATTGGTTATTTCTACCAGTTCATAGCACCGGCTGTAAAAGATCCAGAAATGATCTGGAGTATTTGGAGACTGACATCAGAACCAGGAAACAAGTCAGATTTTATATAAAAGATCTGCAATAAAACATTTCATATTCTGTGAGCAGTGGAAACAATAAAAGTTAAAGTGTAGAGATAATTCCTTCACATTGTACACAATATTCCTTTTTCTACACAAGTCCCGTTGTGCTTTCTTGGGATTTGACGTCTTTTTCACCGTTTAAAATACAAGCGTTCAGGAAATCAGCGTCGCAGTTTGCTGTGAAATGCATAATAAACAGATCTGGGTTTAACAGGATGCATAAAGCAAACACACGTGACATGAATTTAGGCAGAGACTCGTGTAATATACATTTTTATAGTCACTTATTTTACAGGGTTCTATATGATGGAATGCTCAATCCTCTTTTTTATAGGTTAAGCTCATAAGTGGAATTACTTTCACTTTGAATGGAAACATGTAATGTAAAGAATAATCTGTTACTGCGCTAGACATTTAATTCTGAACCATTCAGTTTCTGCAACTTGCAATTTGTTCATTTCTCCAGGTACCGCGTCTGGAGGGCACAAACAGATTTATTTCTTACATTTACTAAAAAGTGGTAGGACTGCTGGAGGCAAAACGCAGACCCCTTTAACACAGCACAGTATCCGGAATGCATGAAATTGCATTACCTTATCTCTATTGTGATATTCACAGATTTAAAAGTAGAAGCAAAACTATTTTTTTTATTAATAACATTTAAAAGCAAAACAAAACCATATTTTATTAAATGTACGCTTTTTATTATACATTTTGTTTATAAAAAAAATAGGATTTTAATACCCACAGTAAATCCTTTTCTCGTAGTCCATAACGGATATTGGAGAAAACTAGTACGATGGGGTATAGACAGGGTCCAAAGGAGCCAGTGCACTTTAAATTTCTTGGACTGGGTGTGCTGGCTCCTCCCCTCTGTGCCCCCTCCTACAGGCAGTTATAGGTAAAAACGTGCCCGAAGGAGAAAGGATATATATGAGAGAAGGAAATATGAGAACAAAGAGTGGTGAGATGTACAGACCAGCACACCACTAACATACCACAACCAGCAACCGCTGGTAACAACTAGTGATGTGCACCGGACATTTTTCGGGTTTTATGTTTTGGATTCGGTTCCGCGGCCGTGTTTTGGATTCGGACGCGTTTTGGCAAAACCTCCCTGAAATTTTTTTGTCAAATTCGGGTGTGTTTTGGATTCGGGTGTTTTTTTTTTTTACAAAAAAACCCCTCAAAAACAGCTTAAATCATAGAATTTGGGGGTCATTTTGATCCCATAGTATTATTAACCTCAATAACCATAATTTCCACTCATTTTCAGTCTATTCTGAACACCTCACAATATTATTTTTAGTCCTAAAATTTGCACCGAGGTCGCTGTGTGACTAAGCTAAGCGACCCAAGTGGCCGACACAAACACCTGGCCCATCTAGGAGTGGCACTGCAGTGTCAGACAGGATGGCAGATTTAAAAAATAGTCCCCAAACAGCACATGATGCGAAGAAAAAAAAAGAGGTGCACCAAGGTCGCTGGATGGCCAAGCTAAGCGACCTACTGTAAATGGCTGACACAAACACCTGGCCCATCTAGGAGTGGCACTGCAGTTTTCTAGCGAGAGGATGAGTGCTTCCATCCTCATGTGAATCTGAACCACTAGCCATGAACATAGGCCAGGGCCTCAGCCGTTCCTTGCCACTCCGTGTCATAAATGGCATATTGGCAAGTTTACGCTTCTCATCAGACGCTTTTAATTTTGATTTTTGGGTCATTTTACTGAACTTTTGTTTTTTGGATTTTACATGCTCTCTACTATGACATTGGGCATCGACCTTGGCAGATGACATTGATGGCATTTCATCGTCTCGGCCATGACTAGTGGCAGCAGCTTCAGCACGAGGTGGAAGTGGATCTTGATCTTTCCCTATTTTACCCTCCACATTTTTGTTCTCCATTTTTTAATGTGTGGAATTATATGCCAGTAATATATCAATAGCAATGGCCTACTACTATATATACTGCGCACAACTTAAATGCACCACAGGTATGGATGGATAGTATACTTGATGACACAGAGGTAGGTAGAGCAGTGGCCTACTGTACCGTACTGCTATATATTATATACTGGTGGTCAGCAAACTGTGCAAAACTGAAATGCACCACAGGTATGGATGGATAGTATACTTGACGACACAGAGGTAGGTAAAGCAGTGGCCTTCTGTACCGTACTCCTATATATTATATACTGGTGGTCAGCACAATTTTGCACTGTACTCCTACTATATACTACAATGCAGCACAGATATGGAGCGTTTTTCAGGCAGAGAACGTATAATACTGGTGGTCACTGGTCAGCAAAACTCTGCACTGTACTCCTCCTATATAATACTGCTGGTCCCCAGTCCCCACAATAAAGCAGTGTGAGCACAGATATATGCAGCACACTGAGCACAGATATGGAGCGTTTTTCAGGCAGAGAACGTATAATACTGGTGGTCACTGGTCAGCAAAACTCTGCACTGTACTCCTCCTATATAATACTGCTGCTCCCCAGTCCCCACAATAAAGCAGTGTGAGCACAGATATATGCAGCACACTGAGCACAGATATAGATCGTTTTTCAGGCAGAGAACGTATAATACTGGTGGTCACTGTCAGCAAAACTCTGCACTGTACTCCTCCTATAATACTGCTGGTCCCCAGAATAAAGATATGCAGCCCCCTGAAACAAAGTGAGAGGACGCCAGCCACGTCCTCTCAGGGTGTAGTACGGGTGACCGGCGGTCTCCTGACCGCCGGTCACCTTACCGACGCCGGGATCCCGGCAGCAATACGACGCCGGGATCCCGGCGGGGAGGGGCGAGTGCAGCAAGCCCCTTGCGGGCTCGCCACGCTGCGGGCTCGGTGGCGACCTGCGGTCGCCACGGGTGCTATTACCACTCTATGGGTGTCGTGGACACCCACGAGTGGAAATAGTCCCTGTTGGTCGGCATGCCGACCATCAGGATAGTGAGCCGTCGGGCTCACGGAGGAGGTCATGTGACTGTCGGTCAGCCGACCGGCGGTCACATGACTACCACCCTCCTCTCACTATCATTTTCAATGCACGAGTGAAAAATGGCGGCGACGCGCGGCTCCTTATATAGAATCTGAATCTCGCGAGAATCCGACAGCGGGATGATGCCGTTCGGGCGCGCTCGGGTTAACCGAGCAAGGCGGGAGGATCCGAGTCTGCCTCGGACCCGTGTAAAAAGGGTGAAGTTCGAGGGGGTTCGGATTCCGAGGAACCGAACCCGCTCATCACTAGTAACAACAGCAGCGACAGCTGAACAGTTAACTATAAAACAAGAACTTGCAGAAAAGTCACCGCACTGAGGCGGGCGCCCAATATCCCTTATGGACTACGAGAAAAGGCTTAACCGGTAGGTATTCAAATTTTATTTTCTATAGCATCTATAAGGGATATTGGGGAAAACTAGTACGATGGGGATGTCTCAAAGCTTCCAGAACGGACGGAAACCTGCAGGGGACTGCTGCAGCATCGCCTGCCCAAACTGGGTATCCTCTTTGGCCAGGTTATCAAACTTGTAGAACTTCACAAAGGTGTTCTTCCCTGACCAGGTAGCTGCTCGGCATAATTGCAAGGCCGAGCCTCCACAGGCAGCCACCCAGGAAGACCCCACTGATCTTGTAGAGTGGGCCTTCAGAGACTTAGGAAACAGGTAAGGCTGCCGACACATAGGCCTGTTGGATAGTAAGCCTAATCCAATGAGCAATGGAGTGCTTTGAAGCAGAACAACCCTTTTTCTGCGCATCATAGAGCACGAACAAGGAATCAGTCTTTCTGACCTGAGCCGTGCGCTTGACATAGATCCTCAAGGCACGCACAGCATCCAATGCCTTGGGAGGAGCAGGAGCGTCAGAACTAGACAGAATTACAATAGGTTGATTGAGGTGAAACGAGGAGACCTCCTTTGGCAGGAACTGCTGTCTAGTCCGGAGCTCCGCTCTGTCCTTGTAAAAGACCAAGTACGGACTTTTACAATAGGCCCTCAATTCCGAGACACGTCGAGCAGAAGCAAGGGCCAGTTACATCACAGTCTTCCACGTGAGGTACTTGTCTTCTACAGTCATCAGAGGTTCAAACCAGGTGGTCTGTAGAAATTCCAACACTACATCCAAATCCCAGGGTGCCGTAGGCGGCACAAAAAGTAGGTTGTATGTGGAGTACCCCTTGCAAGAAGGTCGGAACTTCTGGCAACACTGCCAATTTCTTCTGAAAGAAAATTGAGAGAGCTGAAATCTGGACCTTAATGGAACCCAGACGTAAGCCCTTATCCACACCAGCCTGCAGGAAACGTACAAATAATCCCAAGTGAAACTCTGCGTTCCTCACACCAAGAGACATATCTCCTCCAAATATGATGATAGTGTTTTGATGTCACAGGTTTCCTGGCCTGAACCATGGTAGCAATAACCTTCTTGGAAAGGCCCTTGTAAGCTAGGATGTTCCACTCAACCTCCATGCCGTGAAACGAAGTCGCCGTAAGTCCGGGTAGACGAACGGCCCTTGTTGAAGTGCTCTTCTGAGTGGTAGAGACCAAGGGTCTTCGACGGACATGTCCAGAAGATCCGCGTACCACGCCCCCGAGGCCAATCCGGGGCAATCAGAATTACCTGGACACCTTGATTCCTGATTTTCTTTAGCACCCTTGGGAGCAATGGGATCGGAGGAAACAGGTACACTAGCCGGTATGGCCAGGGCGTCCACTGCCCTTGCCTGAGGGTCCCTGGTTCGTGAGCAATACCAGGGAAGTTTCTTGTTGAGCGAGAAGCCATCCTGTCTATTTGTGGGCAATCCCACCAGTCGGATCTGCTGGAACAGCAGATGGTGGAGCCCCCACTACCCCGGGTGGAGATCGTGATGACTCCGGAAATTCGCTTTCCAGTTGTCCACATCCGGAATGAAGATTGCAGACATGGCTCTTGCATTTCTTTCCGCCCAGAGGAGTATCTTTGACACCTCTCGCATGCAGGCTCTGCTTTTTGTCCCTCCTTGTCGATTGATATACGCCACCGCCGTGGCGTAGTCCGACTGTACCTGGATTGCATGATCCTTGAGCAGAGGAGAGGCTTGAAGCAGAGCATTGTAGATCGCCCGAAGTTCCAGAATGTTGATAGGAAGGAGGCTTTCGTGGGCTGACCGCCTGCCCTGGAACTGCGCCCCTTGGGTGACAGCTCCCCATCCTCAGACTCGCAACCGTCATGAGGTGGGTCCAATCCTGGATCCCGAAACTCCGGCCATCCAGGAGATTGGAGGACTGTAGCCACCATAGGAGGGAAATCCTGGCCTGAGGTGACAGCTGAATCATCCAGTGCATCTGTAGATGTGAGCCGGACCACTTGCTCAGGAGATCCAACTGAAACGTTCTGGCATGAAACCTCCCATACTGGATCGCCTTGTATGAGGCAACCATCTTTCCTAACAATCTTATGCAAAGATGTACGGACACTCGAATAGGTCGGAGCACCATGCGGACCATCTCCTGAAGTGTTTTCGCCTTGTTTATACCAGAGGACACCTTCTGGGCCACAGTATTCAGCAACATCCCCAGGAACAGGAGCCTCTGAGTTGGCTCAAGGTGGGATATCTGTAAGTTGAGGATCCACCCATGGTCTGACAGAAGAAGATGGATGGTGCGGTCGATATGGAGCAACAAAAGCTCCCTGGATCTTTCCTTTATCAGAAAATCGTCCAGATAAGGGACCACATTGACCCCCTGGACCCAAAGTTGAAGCATCATCTCCGCCATCACATTTGTGAATACCCTCGGAGCTGTAGACAGGCCAAAGGGCAGTGCCTGGAATTGGAAGCGATCGTCCAGCAGGGCAAATTACAGGTACACCTGATGAGGCGGCCAAATCATATTATGGAGATAGACGTCGTTGATATCCAAGGAGACCATAAATTCCTGTTCTTCAGTGAGCTGGGATGACATATCAGACATCATAGTCTCCAGAGACCCTAACCAGTGGGGCCCTGGACCTTCTCCCCCAGTTCCTTAACTGATTTGTGAAGATTGACTGCATTGTTCACATGAAACAGAATCAGTAGATAATGGAGAGAATCTAGTGTGACATACACTGCACAGCTTGTGTTTACCCATGTTTCATAATGCTGCAGTTGTGACAGCCTAGGCGCAGTGCCCAGCTGAACAACAACGTATCAGGACGGTGGTCCAGCAGTGGGGAAGCGGCTCTGCACCTCGTAAGGCCGGTGACCGGCCCGCCACCTTCTGCGTCTTGCAATGCAGTCCTTCGCCTCACCACTCCCAGAAAACGGCACCTCTGCCCCTTCCCCAGAATGGGTCCTGCACATGCGTAGTTTCCCAATTATCGGGAAACTGCACTTTGGTTTGCATAAGCGATCCAAGCTGAATTAACCCCTGTGTTCTTTAGATCGGCCCGCTACACACATAATTGGAACAAACAAAAACAGTTTTCAAACAAGACAGAAGACTGCACGTTACAGGTTTCATCATTTAGCTTTGGTAACATTATGTCTCGTTAGCGTAAAGAACGCGGAAAAAAATAAGAATTTACTTACCGATAATTCTATTTCTCGTAGTCCGTAGTGGATGCTGGGAACTCCGTAAGGACCATGGGGAATAGCGGCTCCGCAGGAGACTGGGCACAAAAGTAAAGCTTTAGGACTACCTGGTGTGCACTGGCTCCTCCCCCTATGACCCTCCTACAAGCCTCAGTTAGGATACTGTGCCCGGACAAGCGTACACAATAAGGAAGGATTCATGAATCCCGGGTAAGACTCATACCAGCCACACCAATCACACCGTACAACTTGTGATATGAACCCAGTTAACAGCATGATAACAGAGGAGCCTCTGGAAAGATGGCTCACAACAACAATAACCCGAATTAGTTAACAATAACTATGTACAAGTATTGCAGACAATCCGCACTTGGGATGGGCGCCCAGCATCCACTACGGACTACGAGAAATAGAATTATCGGTAAGTAAATTCTTATTTTCTCTGACGTCCTAGTGGATGCTGGGAACTCCGTAAGGACCATGGGGATTATACCAAAGCTCCCAAACGGGCGGGAGAGTGCGGATGACTCTGCAGCACCGAATGAGAGAACTCCAGGTCCTCCTCAGCCAGGGTATCAAATTTGTAGAATTTAGCAAACGTATTTGCCCCTGACCAAGTAGCTGCTCGGCAAAGTTGTAGAGCCGAGACCCCTCGGGCAGCCGCCCAAGAAGAGCCCACTTTCCGTGTGGAATGGGCTTTTACAGATTTTTGGCTGTGGCAGGCCTGCCACAGAATGTGCAAACTGAATTGTACTACAAATCCAACGAGCAATAGTCTGCTTAGAAGCAGGAGCACCCAGCTTGTTGGGTGCATACAGAATAAACAGCGAGTCAGATTTTCTGACTCCAGCCGTCCTGGAAACATATTTTCAGGGCCCTGACTACGTCCAGCAACTTGGAGTCCTCCAGGTCCCTAGTAGCCGCAGGTACCACAATAGGCTGGTTCAGGTGAAACGCTGAAACCACCTTAGGGAGAAATTGAGGACGAGTCCTCAATTCTGCCCTGTCCGTATGAAAAATCAGGTAAGGGCTTTTACAGGATAATGTCGCCAATTCTGACACGCGCCTGGCCGAAGCCAAGGCCAACAACATGACCACTTTCCACGTGAGATATTTTAAATCCACAGATTTAAGCGGTTCAAACCAATGTGATTTTAGGAACCCCAAAACGACATTGAGATCCCAAGGTGCCACTGGAGGCACAAAAGGAGGCTGTATATGCAGCACCCCCTTGACAAACGTCTGAACTTCAGGCACTGAAGCCAGTTCTTTCTGGAAGAAAATCGACAGGGCCGAAATCTGAACTTTTATGGATCCCAATTTGAGGCCCATAGACACTCCTGTTTGCAGGAAATGTAGGAATCGACCCAGTTGAAATTCCTCCGTAGGGGCCTTCCTGGCCTCGCACCAAGCAACGTATTTCCACCAAAAGCGGTGATAATGCTTTATGGTTACATCCTTCCTGGCTTTGATCAGGGTAGGGATGACTTCCTCCGGAATGCCTTTCTCTTTCAGGATCCGGCGTTCAACCGCCATGCCGTCAAACGCAGCCGCGGTAAGTCTTGGAACAGACAGGGTCCTTGCTGGAGCAGGTCCCTTCTTAGAGGTAGAGGCCATGGGTCCTCTGTGAGCATCTCTTGAAGTTCCGGGTACCAAGTCCTTCTTGGCCAATCCAGAGCCACGAGTATAGTTCTCACTCCTCTCCGTCTTATAATTCTCAGTACCTTGGGTATGAGAGGCAGAGGAGGGAACACATACACTGACTGGTACACCCACGGTGTTACCAGAGCGTCCACAGCTATTGCCTGAGGGTCCCTTGACCTGGCGCAATACCTGTCCAGTTTTTTGTTGAGGCGGGACGCCATCATGCCCACCTTTGGTTTTTCCCAACGGTTTACAATCATGTGGAAGACTTCTGGGTGAAGTCCCCACTCTCCCGGGTGGAGGTCGTGCCTACTGAGGAAGTCTGCTTCCCAGTTGTCCACTCCCGGAATGAACACTGCTGACAGTGCTATCACATGATTTTCCGCCCAGGGAAGAATCCTTGCAACTTCTGCCATTGCCCTCCTGCTTCTTGTGCCGCCCTGTCTGTTTACGTGGGCGACTGCCGTGATGTTGTCCGACTGGATCAGTATCGGCAGACCTTGAAGCAGAGGTCTTGCTTGGCTTAGAGCATTGTAAATGGCTCTCAACTCCAGAATATTTATGTGAAGTGATGTCTCCAGGCTTGACCACAAGCCCTGGAAATTTCTTCCCTGTGTGACTGCTCCCCAGCCTCGCAGGCTGGCATCTGTGGTCACCAGGACCCAGTCCTGAATGCCGAAACTGCGGCCCTCGAGAAGATGAGCACTCTGCAACCACCACAGGAGAGACACCCTTGTCCTTGGAGACAGGGTTATCCGCTGATGCATCTGAAGATGCGATCCGGACCATTTGTCCAGCAGGTCCCACTGGAATGTTCTTGCGTGGAATCTGCCGAACGGGATTGCTTCGTAGGAAGCCACCATTTTTCCCAGGACCCTTGTGCATTGATGCACGGATACTTGGCCTGGTTTTAGTAGGTTTCTGACTAGCTCGGATAACTCCCTGGCTTTCTCTTCCGGGAGAAACACCTTTTTCTGGACTGTGTCCAGGATCATTCCAAGGAATAGAAGACGTGTCGTCGGGATCAGCTGCGATTTTGGGATATTGAGAATCCAACCGTGATGCCGCAGCACTACTTGAGATAGTGCTACTCCGACTACCAACTGTTCCCTGGATCTTGCCCTTATCAGGAGATCGTCCAAGTAAGGGATAATCAAAACTCCTTTCTTTCGAAGGAGTATCATAATTTCGGCCATTACTTTGGTAAAGACCCGGGGCGCCGTGGACAATCCAAACGGCAGCGTCTGAAACGGATAGTGGCAGTTCTGTACCACAAACCTGAGGTACCCTTGATGAGAAGGGTAAATTGGGACATGGAGGTAAGCATCCTTGATGTCCAGAGACACCATATAATCCCCTTCTTCCAGGTTCGCGATCACTGCTCTGAGTGACTCCATCTTGAATTTGAACCTCTGTATGTAAGTGTTCAAAGATTTTAGATTTAAAATAGGTCTCACCGAGCCGTCCGGCCCCTACCGTACCCGAGTCCGCTTGTAAAGCCCCAGCGTCATGCTGAGGACTTGGCAGAAGCGGGAGAGGGCTTCTGTTCCTGGGAACTGGCTGTCTGCTGCAGCCTTTTTCCTCTTCCTCTGCCACGGGGCAGAAAAGAGGAGCCTTTTGCCCTCTTACCCTTATGGGGCCGAAAGGACTGCGCCTGATAATACGGCGTCTTCTTATGTTGAGAGGCTACCTGGGGTAAAAATGTGGATTTCCCAGCAGTCGCTGTGGCCACCAGGTCTGATAGACCAACCCCAAATAACTCCTCCCCTTTATAAGGTAATACTTCCATATGCCTTTTGGAATCCGCATCACCTGACCACTGCCACGTCCATAACCCCCTTCTGGCAGAAATGGACAGCGCACTTACTCTTGATGCCAGTCGGCAAATATCCCTCTGTGCATCACGCATATATAAAAATGCATCTTTTAAATGCTCTATAGTCAGTAATATACTATCCCTATCCAGGGTATCAATATTGTCAGTCAGGGAATCCGACCAAGCCACCCCAGCACTGCACATCCAGGCTGAGGCGATTGCTGGTCGCAGTATAACACCAGTATGTGTGTATATACATTTTAGGATATTCTCCTGCTTTCTGTCAGCAGGTTCCTTAAGGGCGGCCGTATCAGGAGACGGTAGTGCCACTTGTTTTGACAAGCGTGTGAGCGCTTTATCCACCCTAGGGGGTGTTTCCCAACGTGCCCTATCCTCTGGCGGGAAAGGGTATGATGCCAATAACTTTTTAGGAATTATCAGTTTTTTATCGGGGGAAACCCACGCTTCATCACACACTTCATTTAATTCATCAGATGCAGGAAAAACTACGGGTAGTTTTTTCTCACCAAACATAATACCCTTTTTAGTGGTACTTGTACTATCAGAAATGTGTAAAACATCTTTCATTGCCTCAATCATGTAACGTGTGGCCCTACTGGAAGTCACATTTGTCTCTTCACCGTCGACACTGGAGTCAGTATCCGTGTCTGTATCTGCCATCTGAGGTAACGGGCGTTTTAGAGCCCCTGATGGCCTTTGAGACGCCTGGACAGGCACAAGCTGAGTAGCCGGCTGTCTCATGTCATCAACTGTCTTTTGTAAAGAGCTGACACTATCACGTAAGTCCTTCCATAAGTTCATCCACTCAGGTGTCGACTCCCTAGGGGGTGACATCCCCATTACCGGCAATTGCTCCGCCTCCACATCATTTTCCTCCTCATACATGTCGACACAATCGTACCGACACACAGCCCACACACACAGGGAATGCTCTGATAGAGGACAGGACCCCACTAGCCCTTTGGGGAGACAGAGGGAGAGTATGTCAGCACACACCAGAGCGCTATATATATATATATATATATATATATATATATATATATATATGTAGAAATAAAAAGCTGCGCATTCACCACACTTTCCTTAAAAATGCTTCCAGTCCTTGATTTATATCCTGGATCCCGTTTTCTATATGATGTGTGCTGCTGCTGCCTCCTTTAGGGAATGGAGCCACCACTCCCAGCGTGCATATAATGAAAGAAGAAATGGAGGGCGCAGATTTAAATACAAAGGTTCACAATTCCATTTAATTTTAACATATGCTCACATACATCTTAGTTAAAAACGGTGCACTTAGTCCTCCGGTCTGTCCAGCATCGGACCCGATCTCACCCGCCTGTGGAGCAAAGGACAGACGGTCCAAAACTGATCCTGGTCCCGGTGGAGAAGCGAACGGTATCCGTGATCCCTGCGGTTGAAGGAGATTCATCGACGGGTGAAATCTGCGCCCTCCATTTCTTCTTTCAATATATATATATATATATATATATATATATATATAGGGATAACCTTATATAAGTGTTTTTCCCCTTATAGCTGCTGTTATGTTAATACTGCGCCCAATTAGTGCCCCCCTCTCTTGTTTTACCCTTTTCTGTAGTGCAGGACTGCAGGGGAGAGTCAGGGAGACGTCCTTCCAGCGGAGCTGTAAGGGAAAATGGCGCCTGTGTGCTGAGGAGATAGGCTCCGCCCCCTTATCGGCGGACTTTTCTCCCGCTTTTTGCTGTATTCTGGCAGGGGTTAAAATACATCCATATAGCCCTGGGGGCTATATGTGAGGTATTTTCGACAGCCAAGGTGTTTTTATTGCTGCTCAGGGCCCCCCCAGCGCCCTGCACCCTCAGTGACCGGAGTGTGAAGTGTGCCTGAGGAGCAATGGCGCACAGCTGCAGTGCTGTGCGCTACCTTGGTGAAGACTGATGTCTTCTGCCGCCGATTTTCCGGAACTCTTCTTGCTTCTGGCTCTGTAAGGGGGCCGGCGGCGCGGCTCTGGGACCGGACTCCGAGGCTGGGCCTGTGTTCGGTCCCTCTGGAGCTAATGGTGTCCAGTAGCCAAGAAGCCCAAGCTGGCTGCAAGCAGGCAGGTTCGCTTCTTCTCCCCTTAGTCCCTCGATGCAGTGAGCCTGTTGCCAGCAGGTCTCACTGAAAATAAAAAAACAAAAACTAAACTTTTTCTTAGAAACTCAGGAGAGTCCTAGAATGCACCCTTCTCGGCCGGGCACAAAAATCTAACTGAGGCTTGGAGGAGGGTCATAGGGGGAGGAGCCAGTGCACACCAGGTAGTCCTAAAGCTTTACTTTTGTGCCCAGTCTCCTGCGGAGCCGCTATTCCCCATGGTCCTTACGGAGTTCCCAGCATCCACTAGGACGTCAGAGAAACAAACAAAAGACAGAAACGACAACCAAACACAAAAGGGATGACAGAGAGACATAAGTTGTCGAAACACGTTGGCCCGCATCTCTATGCTGCTGTGGACTCACCTGAAGGACCGTTTTTCCGGACTTGGAGTGCCTAGCAGGGTATTATCCGGACGATACTCTGCAACATACCTCCTTCATCTCCAGTCTGGTACGACCTACAGCACTATACTTAATATTATTATAAATCTGTATGCCATTCATACAGTATGAGCGAATTGGGATTTATTTTACGTTCTTGTAATTTTGAATGCTTTTTTAATGTCTTGTGTTTTATATGTTGCACACATTTCATTTTAGATTAAATATTCTATTTTATATATTCATTGTATATTGCCGTTGTGACGAATGCACAGATCATCTGCAAATCATCACCCTGGTTCACACTGGGTAGCGCCCGTCTCGGCATCTTTCAATTGCTAAATGTCCCCCTCCCCAATGTTTTGTTGCATCTGTGCCGTTTTTCAGGGGCTTTTGAGTCACTGGACTTCCTTGAGAGGTATAACTGGACTTTGCTCGATGTGCCTCTAGTGCAGTTGGTGAGGGAATCACAGAGCTCACGCTAAACTTCTACAAAGGATTTCTTATTGAATGCACAGAACTGCAGTCATCAGAACACAAAAGATAGCACATACATGCCTATTTCTTGGACCTCTCACCTAGTACACAATGCGGTTTGCAGCGAAACGCGTCAAAGTCTCTATACTGCCCACGTCAATAGGTTAGTAGGCGGGACCTGGGAGGCTGCACTGCTCTACCGGGAAAACTCCCCAAACTTCTGTCGGGCAGAAGGCATCCCGTGACACGGCCAGGAATAGACGCGCATGTTGTACGAGCATGAGCTATGAACCGCACAGGTCAAAGCAATTAATGTGATCACGCGTTAGTCTGCCAGGTGCCAATTTTGTAGCATCACGTTTACTGGCCACATTGGCAACAGTCTCTCCGGTATTTTTATTTTCTAAACAAGAAATGCGTGCAAGCGAGTGACAGATTTGCGCACCAGGCCACTTGTCGATGGCTAAAGCAACCGGACACACAAAACGGCCTATTTATTGGGCTGTGTGTGACCAAACACACTAGTGGAGCCAGTCATATCATTAGGGCTTACCATGTCAAGCTAGGCAACTTGTAGTTGACTGGTTTGCGCCTTCGGCTTGACCGAGCTGTGTCATCATCATCATCCTCCTTCTCATCCTCGGAGCAGGACTTAGGCGGTTTCTTGGAGCCCAACACTTTGTTTGTCAAATCCTGAAAAGGTTTAATAGCTGTGGAACCAAACAGAAAAACACATAAGAGAAATGTGAAGGAATGTCAAGTGCGCAATAGCAGCTTGTAATCTCTCAAACTCCTATGAGGTCTCCTTCAATGCTCACCAAAAGTGCTCAAGAATAGGTAAAAAAAAAATGGAGGAGAACAAGACGTAACAGCGCTTCAAATAGTTTTCTGGGTCTGGTATACTCCTTGTGCGCTCCCCGTTGTTAGGTAGGTACCATGCACAAAGGAAAAAAAATTATATAGTGAAATACCGTTTAATACAATAAAAACAGAAACAAATAATTAATCAGCACACATCCCAGAGCTTTAGACAAGTACAGCGGGTAATTACTCGATGATAATGAACTGTGGCTAAACAGCATGTGGGTTTAATTTGGGGGTTCCGGATTATCCCCAGTAAACATGCTTGATCTTACTGGATACACGATCTTCCCTCCTCTGTAAATCTTGTTATTGGCTTCAGGAACACCACCGACGTCTTTCAACCCCGTGCTGGGGTCTTTTTCAAGGTGCAAACATGCATTTACAGCAGAGGGAAGATCGTGTATCCAGTAAGATCAAGCAGGTTTACTGGGAATAATCCGGAACCCCCAAGTTAAACACACATGCTGTTTAAGAACTGTTTAGTCACAGTTCTTTATCATCGGGTAATTACCCGCTGTACTTGTCTAAAGCTCTGGGATTTATGCTGATTAATTATTTGTTTCTGTTTTTATTGTATTAAACAGTATTTCACTATATAAATTTTTTTCCTTTGTGCATGGTACCTACCTAACAACGGGGAGCGCACTAGGAGTATACCAGACCCGGAATACTATTTGAAGCGCTGTTAAGTCTTAGTCTCCATTTTATACCTATTCTTCAGAAAAACACATATGCTGGTCACTATAGGAAACACAAATCTGTATTCAGACCTGTTACACCCCGTACTGAGGCAATGACAGGTGAGAGCACTGGGGGTGATGCCGGTACACACTGAGCAATCGGGCCGATAGGTCGTTCTGAATTGTCCGGAACCGACATATTGGCCCCACGTTGTGTAACCAGCTTTACATTCTTAAGTGTTCTATCAGATCCGCAGGAAGGAAGCCACAACACGGATCACTTTGCAAGTGGAAGCATTATGCACATATAGGGGGTAATTCTGAGTTGATCGCAGCTTCAAATTTGTTAGCAATTGGGCAAAACCATGTGCACTGCAGGGGAGGCAGATATAACATGTGCAGAGAGAGATAGATTTGGGTGTGGTGTGTTCAATCTGCAATCTAAATTGCAGTGCAAAAATAAAGCAGCCAGTGTTTACCCTGCATAGAAACAAAATAACCCACCCAAATCTAACTCTCTCTGCACATGTTATATCTGCCTCCCCTGCAGTGTACATGGTTTTGCCCAATTGCTATCAAAAATCCTGCTGCGATCAACTTGGAATTACCCCCATAGATAGAATAAAAAGGTATCGTACCTGGTTCCTGGATCTCCATACTTTGTTTCTCAGTTCTACGCTGTGGATAATTATTGCTTTCAAGTATGTCTGGAGCTCCGCCGCTGTGGCTTTCATCCAGAACATTAAAGATCTTTGACGCACGAGGCATGTCCTTGGGATTACGGTTTTCAGGCGCTGAATGCTCCGAAGACTGACTAGCCTTTAAAGAGCCATCGACACTGAACGTACTGTCAGGGTTGGTGGCTGATGGGAATTCTACAAAACTTGGGCCCTCAAGCGTTTCATCGAGAATGGACTCGCTAACCATATCCAGGGTAAAGGAATCCCGCTTACTGGACAAGATGGCCTTCAACATCTTCGTGGGCTTATTAGTTTGAGTCGATAAATGCGCCGTGCTTTCCCGAACAAGCGTGCCTTTATCAGGACATGCGTCGTCCTCTTTTGCAGGCGCGATAAGAGTCTTTTTGCGCAGGCGAGCTTTTTTCTCTGGGCACTTGTAGAGTTTCTCCGCCTTGTGGTCATACGGTTTATCAGAACCCGGATCAGATGAATTTCTGGGATCAGTCTTCTTTAAAATAAGTAATGGATCAATTTTGGTCTCAGTCGTCTCTTCGGAGTCGAAGGTCATATTTGCGATGGAAGCCAAGGGATTTGGCTTTGGAATTACAAAGGTCTCTCTCCTATAGCTAATTTTTTTAGCTTTAGAACTTTTGAGCTCAGTTGTCACTGGAAGTGGCTGTGCCGAGCTAACAACATAGGTTTCCCTTCGGATTTGGGTTTCTTGCTTTTTAAAGTTGAAATCCGGAATAATGACATTTTTACTATTATCCGGTTGTTCATGAGTCTCATCTATGTTACCGGCACATTCTACTACATTTTCTTGATCTGTTAAACATGCGTTTCTTTTTCGTTTCCTCTTCGGCGAGTGTTCCATGGTCTTCGAGGCTCTCGTACGGTTTTTGGATTTTCTCTTCCCCACAGATCCTGCCCCCGTGGCATTGTGGCTTTTATCAATGCAAGGTTTGCTTTCCAGGTTCAGCATTAATTCATTCGTTCCGCTGAGCAAGGCCGGAATCTTCTCCGACAATTCTTGCCCGGCGGGCTCTGTCGAGATTTCCATTTCACAAACAGGATCCGAATTTGATATACTTTCCAAATTGTGACTCTTCTCCAGCTTTACAGGTCCTGGTAAAATGTATGTTCTCCGATAATCATGCCGATCACCGAGCAGAGATGGATTGAGGTCTGCTGAAGACTTGTTTTCCGGGGTCATCTTCCCACCGGACTCAAGCGCAGCCTCCGTCATCTGGTGGCTTTTAGTGGATTTTTTATTTTTTTGTGGGTCAGACGAGATACTTTTTTTCTTTGTTTTTTGACGGCCTGATTGCCTTACTTTTCGTAAAGACGTCCCATCTTGTCTTATGGGTATGTTAGACCGGGACTTAGAAGAATGCGTTTTGGATGCAATGGCAACTATTGCGGCGGTGTCACTGGACGTCATTTCCATATCGGCTTCATACACTGTTTTCTCTGGTTCGACACACCCACCTGCAGCAGGATGTGCGTGCGCAGGCTGGTTTGCAGTTGCTGGAACTTGTTCCGCTGGGGTAACGATGGAGCTTCCTTTATCAAGGTCTATTTTCTCCAACTGGGAATGACTTATGGATGACCGGTTCCTTTCCATGACGAGGTCAAAATGTGAACACATTTCACCGCCAAATCCTGCGTGCCCAGGGTCTGGGAGAACGGTAGTGGGTGTGCCCATATCCCACTGTGTACTGTGGCTGCTCTCTCTGCTCGACCCCGTGGAACTCTTGCTATGGTCCGATTTTAACGTGACTGTACTGGAACGAGATATTGTGGAGCGCTTCCTTCTCGTGGTCACAAACCTATC
This sequence comes from Pseudophryne corroboree, assembly GCF_028390025.1. Classification (NCBI taxonomy): domain Eukaryota; kingdom Metazoa; phylum Chordata; class Amphibia; order Anura; family Myobatrachidae; genus Pseudophryne; species Pseudophryne corroboree. The sequence continues at coordinate 17,747,327 of NC_086450.1, forward strand.
GCTCCGTTCCTCCTTGCTGCACGAGGAAAGGACTTCATCCAACAGTATTACAGGATTGCTGACTCTCGGAATGGATACATTATCCGGTGTGATATTCTCAATGAATGTCGGAAAACGGTCTGAAAAAAAAAAAAGAAAAAAGAAAAACACATTTAAGCCTGATACAAAACTGAAACAAGTTTCTTTAGGATACTCGTACACGTTGTTTTCTACGCCACTTTTTAAACTTGTAATACTGTATAACATCCAATTATTGCCCAATAACTCCAGCAAATCGGGAGTGAGTTCTTTGGACACAATGGGCAAGCTACGCCATTTTATTTGGAGATTTAAATCGGTCTTAGGTCCAAAGATAAATGAGTCTGCTTCCTACGAAGATACAGAGGGGGTAATTCAGAGTTGATCGATTGCAGCAGCAAATTTGTTAGCAGTTGGGCAAAACCATGTTGCACAGCAGGGGGGCATATGTAACATGTGCAGAGAGTTAGATTGGGGTGGGGTGTGTTCAAACTGAAATCTAAATTGCAGAGTAAAAATAAAGCAGCCAGTATTTAGCCTGCACAGAAACAATATAACCCACCCAAATCTAACTCTCTCTGCACATGTTACATCTGCCCCCCCCCCCCCCCCCCCTGCAGTGCACATGGTTTTGCCCAACTGCTAACGAATTTGCTGCTGCGATCAGGTCTGAATTACCCCCAGAGTGTACTCAACAGCTGCATTCAGCAAATAGCGTTACCCGACTCCTGCTATCTAGGGCCCACTTCTTCAAAGCCACCATTAGGGTCAAATGAATTAGTAATGGCGCAGAAGCCGAAAGGCCTTCAAAGCAGGAGGTGGTCTTACTGAGAGGGGGAGATGTATCAAATCCTGGAGATAAAGTACCAACCAATCAGCTCCTGCCATTTTTTCAAACAAAGACTGTAAAAAAAGAAGTTAGGAGCCAATTGGCTGGTACTTTATCTCTTTCTAAGGTTTGATACATTTCCCCCAGTAAGCGAGACAGCCAAGCTAATGTCACAACATAAGCAGTCTCTCTCGCTTAATCGGATCCAGTCTCTTAGAAGACAATTAGCTGTCATATTGCAAGCAGTGCTCTTAAAGACATTCCAACAGTGATTTATAATAAGCAGACGAACCAGATAATATTTAGAGACCAAACCTAGACAGAAAAAGCAGCCGCTTTCATGAAGATGAAAAAGCCAAACCATATCTCCACCACATACCATCCCGTAGGAACAGTTTACGGGTCTGAGTGTTACTACTCTACACTCCACAATCTGCGCAGGTCTCCGGCCCAGTCGTCTTTTGTACATGGCGAAGCAGACCCGTATCAGACTCCCTATCTTCTCCCAACGACATGAATGCCTGAACGGGACCAGTATGTGATCCCGGTGCTTGGGATCCCAGCATTCGAAATACAGACGCCGTGATCCCGCTGATTAAAAAGCCGACAGGGACGAGTAAGGGGTGTTCTGCCCTCTCCCCACCCCTCCCTACCCGCAGCCTAACCCTAACCTCCACCCTTAGTGCCTAACCCTAACCACCCCCTGGAGGTGGCTAAACCTAACACCCCCCCCCCCATGCCTGCTGCCTAAACCCAAGCCCAACCCCCCCCCCCCCCCGTAGCCTAACTCCCCCACCCTGAGACGCAGCCTAACCCCCCCTCCCTTACGCAGCCTAACCCCAACCCCCTCCCCCCAGGATGCAGCCTAAGCCCAAACACCCCCCCCCCCCACATTCCTCCCAGGATGCAGCCTAAGCCTAAACTCCCCCCTTCCTGGGCACAGCGTTACCATTACCCCCAACCATTAAGCTCAACCTCCCCCCCTCAGGATGCAGCCTAACCCTAAACGCCCCCCCCCCCCTCCCCACGGGCACAGCATAACCATTACCCCCAACCCCCTCGGGACGCAGCCTAAAATAAGTACAAGTTAATATTAAGCATTGTTATAATTAAATAAATCTGAATACTAATGCAAAATAGAAAATGCAAAAGCACTTTTCAGAGAAACACACACAAAAAGGAGGCGTTATGCATTAGCACCGGGCGTGTCACTGGCATTAAACACGTATAATATGTTGGTTTTTTTTTAATAAGTCACGGCGCCGTACCTGTATTTTACACTTAATGGCCAAGTAAGGCAATGCAGTGAAGTGGTAGCCGCTAATAATTTATTACCTTTGGAAGTTACAGAGTACGATTCTCTCTCAGGCTGACGGTCAGACCTCTCTCTGTCCGCGCTGGAGCGTGTAGATGGTGAAAGGATTAGTGGAAGACCATCGCTCACTACATCTGCTGGGGCATTGTGTTTCTGTAGTTCCACAGAGCTGGACGGGACGCGTAACGCCATTCCTGTCAGTCTAACAATAGAAAACAGGAGTCCTGAATAAAAAGTAGTCCGCTTTGCTACCGGGTCATTTATTTTATTTATGTCAGTGTTTCAAGGTCACACACTTCAGCGCTCCAATCTCCAGATTCATACAGGTTCCCTCTCCTCAAGTCTTTAAGTTAAGGTGCTCCACCCAAAAACTCCAAACACACAAACATTTATAAAGGGGGCAAGATATTCAGGTTCCAAGAAGTCCCGTCTCCTTTCAGTGGACCATCTGAGAAGCAAGTAAAGCGTAAACTGTACCAGACAGCATAATCCTGTCCATATAGGTTACAGGCCATAATCTGATGAAGAACATCAAGTATGAGTAGCCCTACTGAACAGATCTAACGGAACGCGTGCTGAGCTACCACCATACAATGCTGTCCACCTGGCCGTTCTGCACTTGTCTTTACCTCCTCACCTGGACGTCATCAGTTGAGTTAATGTATATTCTGGACTAATTAATTCTTCATCAAGTAGGATGTGAGAGTTTGGGCAAATACTGGACAATTACTGCAACGAGGGTGGTGAAATAACCTAATACTATGCCCATTTCTTTTTCATCCACTAGGGGTCACTGGAGTACTCTTGGGATATGGACGGGGCGTTAGCAGGGATAGGCACATTTCAATATTTAAATTAGTAACTCTCCACCCCCTCCATACTCCCAAAGGTACCTCAGTGTTTTTTCTGTGCTCAGTCAGGGTAGTAAAAGGAGAAGAAGAAAAGGATCTGTTTCCGGTGCACACAAATGTAAAAAATAACTTTTATTATAACCTTAAAATGTAGAGAAGAATATACTATTTCATCCGAGTCTTCTCAGATGAACTAATGCGAAATATTAAAAAACATGAATACAGTAATACGTATGTGAATTGACAAGACTATGTGTAATAGAAAGAAAGAGAGAATAAATGTAAAAAACTTCCGGCTGAACGTCTTTTTATGTGTCTATTACCAATCCAAACTGTCTCATATAGTTGATTTATAATATATTCTAACTCGACAGTACTATAATAGTATCTTTAATATGATAGAAATGTTTGCTTCTGGGTTTACTCACAATATTTTCAAAATGTAACTCAAATGTTACTCTTTTAGTTTTCCCAGACTAGTGGATCAATGTGTTACAATGTTGTTCTATTCGCTCATCTAAGAGATTCTGGCTCTCTGCCCAGATTATTAATATAATAGATACTCAAGAATAGCTGACAGTCTCCTTCCAGAGAGTTGCAGGGAAATGGTAATCCATACGATATATTCCCGTATTAATAGCAGTGCATTAATGTAAATATATCTGCTCAATTTTATCAAGGAATGAACGTGGAATTACTGATGTATACTCATATGTGTTGATAATTGAATAAGTTTTATCTAGATGTCCCCATGTGAACATCTCTCACATAAAGTGTCAGGTGTCCTCTTTGGATAATCGAAACCCCGAAACAAAACAGGATTAAATCACCCCACAATATAATGGGGGGGGGCTCTCATACCAAGAAAATAGGAGTTTTTTTCAAAATGTTAGGAGCATCTAATCCTTGTCTGCTATGTTTATCTCTCACATATAGTGTCAGACGTATTAATACCTCATAGCAGTCAGTGTGCTCGTTATTTACAAATAGGAGTTTTTCTAAGAGCTTTTGTCCTGTTAATGTTTCATCCGTCTTTCATATATAGTGCCAAGCGACAGATATATAACTAGCACATTTAGTGCACTGCAGAGGATTTTCAATATATGAATGATTTTACCTCTCACTCTTGGTGTCAGGTATATTATGTTTACATATGAATGTATATATCAATTAGTATCATATGATTTCTCACTCTCTGCGTTGGTTCGTGAGTGTCGTATCTATAAGGAACCCCTATAACGAGGGGGAGCAGTATACACTCGTAATCCGTATCGGATAACTGTTTAATCTATATAAGTATATATAACTGTTCGTATGAATTGCTGGGCAGAGAGAAACGTTCAGGAAGCACGTGTCATGTTAGTGCTGTGAGTCTTAATCAGTATCTGTGATACACATATGCTAATGAATATGGGTAATTGTCCAAGGCTTAGTATCCAATAGACACTCCCAAATAATTTTAGCACATATGCATATCATATATAAGTAGCTCACTCATTCATACAGATGTATCAGCACACGTTATGTGGGTTCAGACAAATTGTCAGAGAGATATCTCACTATCTCTCCCATACATTCAAATCAGCATGTTTGATACATAGTAATTTAGTGATATGATTGATAATTCAGTGCACACTGTATGAAAATGCACAACGTTGGAGCTTCCAGCTTCCATTTGCCGTACCATACACGGCTTTTAGTTTCAGAGATGGGCAGACATGATTTAGATATACATTAGTTAGATATTTGGTTAGACATGTAGGACGCCCAGCCGGTCCGTCCTACGTACGTTTCACAAAAGGCTTCGTCAGGGTAACCCGAGACGGGGGAAGCGCAATCCTTTTATGTAGTCCGCATCCAATCGTCGTTTCCCACGGACTTTCAAAATTAAGTTGGCGCCAAGAGCCGTTGTAGTTTGAAGTGTTGCTGTGTCTGAGATCTCATCATTTAATCACAGGGCTGAAACCTTATTAATGGATCCGTCAGCAGAATCCTAGATGACAAATTAATTATTCTCAAGGAATCTGTTGGTTCCAATATTACTTCCTGTAATTCCCCCTCTCTCGTGGCTCCTCTCTCCACTCTCTCTCCTCCCTTTTTCTTCTTGTACCTCCTCTTCCCCCTCCTTGTCCTCTTGTATTTGCGGTTCGGGAGAATCTGGGGGTTCGTCCTAAAAAAACCCTTTCTCTCTGGAAGTTGGTAGTGTTGGACCCTTCGCTCTCAGATGAATCGATGTCTGACGTGGTGTAATTCAAATGATTATCTGTTCCTGTTTTGGAGGGTCTTGTTCTCCATTTGAACACTCTGTTATTCGAATAATCATTTTTGTCTCTTTGCATTTTGTTCCTCTTCCTCTCCATAATCATTTTCTCATACTGTTCAATGTCTTTCTTATGTTTTTCATAAGTTTGTTGAAACTTATCGAGGGTTTCATGTTTTTTGAGTTTATCCCCCAAAGTTGAAATTTCTTGATTACATTTAATCAGCATCAATTCATCATGCTTTATCAAAATTCCAATCAGATCTAGTGAGAATTGTGTGAAAACTTTTTCCCATGCCTCTTTAAGTGTATTATTTGCCAAATCATATGATGGAAAGATTTTTGGACGTAGGCCTCTCGGGATGATATTTAATTTTAGATAGTTCTCAAAGGTGGCCTTGTTCCACCAGGTCCTCGTCTGTTTCATCAGAGTTTGTTTTAAGGTGTAAAGATCATTCCGCCAATCCTCCACATTGGATTCTTCCATATTATCATTTCCAAAAACACTTTCCATATAAGTCCTCAATTTTTCCCTCCTTTCGTCTAGCTCTTGGCTTATACTAAAGTTTGACATATTAGAATTGTTATCCCCTAGTCACGGGTGTAGTTAGATATCAATTTATTTTGATTTTCAAAGAATAAATTTTTAGTAAGTCCGTGCTAACAAAGAAGGGTTGAAAAGTTCAACCCAAAACAATAGGTTGCATTAGAAAGGGGTAGGGAAAGGGGATATTGTTGCACAGGAGACTAAATTTGAATAGATTCTACTATTAGTTGCAAGTATTGATTGTTTATCAGAAAGAACCCCTAATGTCAATTTATATAGTATACAAATACATGGATAGGGGGTGCTACCACAGATCATACAATAACTGTAAAAGGAAAAGGAGAAGAAGAAAAGGATCTGTTTCCGGTGCACACAAATGTAAAAATAAGAATTTACTTACCGATAATTCTATTTCTCGTAGTCCGTAGTGGATGCTGGGAACTCCGTAAGGACCATGCTGGGAACTCCGTAAGGACCATGGGGATTAGCGGCTCCGCAGGAGACTGGGCACAAAAGTAAAAGCTTTAGGACTACCTGGTGTGCACTGGCTCCTCCCCCTATGACCCTCCTCCAAGCCTCAGTTAGGATACTGTGCCCGGACGAGCGTACACAATAAGGAAGGATTTTGAATCCCGGGTAAGACTCATACCAGCCACACCAATCACACTGTACAACCTGTGATCTGAACCCAGTAAACAGCATGATAACAGAGGAGCCTCTGAAAAGATGGCTCACAACAATAATAACCCGATTTTTGTAACAATAACTATGTACAAGTATTGCAGACAATCCGCACTTGGGATGGGCGCCCAGCATCCACTACGGACTACGAGAAATAGAATTATCGGTAAGTAAATTCTTATTTTCTCTGACGTCCTAGTGGATGCTGGGAACTCCGTAAGGACCATGGGGATTATACCAAAGCTCCCAAACGGGCGGGAGAGTGCGGATGACTCTGCAGCACCGAATGAGAGAACTCCAGGTCCTCCTCAGCCAGGGTATCAAATTTGTAGAATTTAGCAAACGTGTTTGCCCCTGACCAAGTAGCTGCTCGGCAAAGTTGTAAAGCCGAGACCCCTCGGGCAGCCGCCCAAGATGAGCCCACTTTCCTTGTGGAATGGGCTTTTACAGATTTTGGCTGTGGCAGGCCTGCCACAGAATGTGCAAGCTGAATAGAACTACAAATCCAACGAGCAATAGTCTGCTTAGAAGCAGGAGCACCCAGCTTGTTGGGTGCATACAGGATAAACAGCGAGTCAGATTTTCTGACTCCAGCCGTCCTGGAAACATATATTTTCAGGGCCCTGACTACGTCCAGCAACTTGGAGTCCTCCAAGTCCCTAGTAGCCGCAGGTACCACAATAGGCTGGTTCAAGTGAAACGCTGAAACCACCTTAGGGAGAAATTGAGGACGAGTCCTCAATTCTGCCCTGTCCGTATGAAAAATTAGGTAAGGGCTTTTATAGGATAAAGCCGCCAATTCTGAGACACGCCTGGCTGAAGCCAGGGCCAACAGCATTACCACTTTCCATGTGAGATATTTTAAATCCACAGTGGTGAGTGGTTCAAACCAATGTGATTTTAGGAACCCCAAAACTACATTGAGATCCCAAGGTGCCACTGGAGGCACAAAAGGAGGCTGTATATGCAGTACCCCTTTGACAAACGTCTGAACTTCAGGAACTGAAGCCAGTTCTTTCTGGAAGAAAATCGACAGGGCCGAAATTTGAACCTTAATGGACCCTAATTTTAGGCCCATAGACAGTCCTGTTTGCAGGAAATGACCCAGTTGAAATTCCTCTGTAGGGGCCTTCCTGGCCTCACACCACGCAACATATTTACGCAAAATACGGTGATAATGTTGCACGGTTACATCCTTCCTGGCTTTGATCAGGGTAGGGATGACTTCATCCGGAATGCCTTTTTCCTTCAGGATCCGGCGTTCAACCGCCATGCCGTCAAACGCAGCCGCGGTAAGTCTTAGAACAGACAGGGTCCCTGCTGGAGCAGGTCCTTTCTTAGAGGTAGAGGCCACGGGTCCTCCGTGAGCATCTCTTGAAGTTCCGGGTACCAAGTCCTTCTTGGCCAATCCGGAGCCACGAGTATAGTCCTTACTCCTCTCCTTCTTATGATTCTCAGTACCTTGGGTATGAGAGGCAGAGGGGGGAACACATACACTGACTGGTACACCCACGGTGTTACCAGAGCGTCCACAGCTATTGCCTGAGGGTCCCTTGACCTGGCGCAATATCTGTCTAGTTTTTTGTTGAGGCGGGACGCCATCATGTCCACCTTTGGTTTTTCCCAACGGTTCACAATCATGTGGAAGACTTCTGGTTGAAGTCCCCACTCCCCCGGGTGGAGGTCGTGTCTGCTGAGGAAGTCTGCTTCCCAGTTGTCCACTCCGGGAATGAACACTGCTGACAGTGCTATCACATGATTTTCCGCCCAGCGAAGAATCCTTGCAACTTCTGCCATTGCCCTCCTGCTTCTTGTGCCGCCCTGTCTGTTTACGTGGGCGACTGCCGTGATGTTGTCCGACTGGATCAACACCGGCTGACCCTGAAGCAGAGGCCTTGCTTGACTTAGGGCATTGTAAATGGCCCTTAGTTCCAGGATATTTATGTGAAATGACGTTTCCATGCTTGACCACAAGCCCTGGAAATTTCTTCCCTGTGTGACTGCTCCCCAGCCTCTCAGGCTGGCATCCGTGGTCACCAGGACCCAGTCCTGAATGCCGAATCTGCGGCCCTCTAGAAGATGAGCACTCTGCAACCACCACAGGAGAGATACCCTTGTCCTTGGAGACAGGGTTATCCGCTGATGCATCTGAAGATGCGATCCGGACCATTTGTCCAGCAGATCCCACTGAAAAGTTCTTGCGTGGAATCTGCCGAATGGAATCGCTTCGTAAGAAGCCACCATTTTTCCCAGGACCCTTGTGCATTGATGCACTGACACTTGGCCTGGTTTTAGGAGGTTCCTGACTAGCTCGGATAACTCCCTGGCTTTCTCCTCCGGGAGAAACACCTTTCTCTGGACTGTGTCCAGAATCATCCCTAGGAACAGCAGACGTGTCGTCGGAATCAGCTGCGATTTTGGAATATTTAGAATCCACCCGTGCTGTCGTAGTACTACTTGAGATAGTGCTACTCCGACCTCTAACTGTTCCCTGGACCTTGCCCTTATCAGGAGATCGTCCAAGTAAGGGATAATTAAGACGCCTTTTCTTCGAAGAAGAATCATTATTTCGGCCATTACCTTGGTAAGACCCGGGGTGCCGTGGACAATCCAAACGGCAGCGTCTGAAACTGATAGTGACAGTTCTGTACCACAAACCTGAGGTACCCTTGGTGAGAAGGGCAAATTGGGACATGGAGGTAAGCATCCTTGATGTCCAGAGACACCATATAGTCCCCTTCTTCCAGGTTCGCTATCACTGCTCTGAGTGACTCCATCTTGAATTTGAACCTTTGTATGTAAGTGTTGAAGGATTTCAGATTTAAAATAGGTCTTACCGAGCCGTCCGGCTTCGGTACCACAAACAGCGTGGAATAATACCCCTTTCCCTGTTGTAGGAGGGGTACCTTGATTATCACCTGCTGGGAATACAGCTTGTGAATGGCTTCCAATACCGCCTCCCTGTCGGAGGGAGACGTTGGTAAAGCAGACTTCAGGAACCGGCGAGGGGGAGACGTCTCGAATTCCAATTTGTACCCCTGAGATACTACCTGCAGGATCCAGGGGTCCACTTGCGAGTGAGCCCACTGAGCGCTGAAATTCTTGAGACGACCCCCCACCGTACCTGAGTCCGCTTGTAAGGCCCCAGCGTCATGCTGAGGACTTGGCAGAAGCGGGGGAGGGCTTCTGTTCCTGGGAAGAGGCTGCCTGCTGCAGTCTTTTTCCCCTTCCTCTGCCCCGGGGCAGATATGAGTGGCCTTTTGCCCGCTTGCCCTTATGGGGACGAAAGGACTGAGCCTGAAAAGACGGTGTCTTTTTCTGCTGAGAGGTGACCTGGGGTAAAAAGGTGGATTTCCCAGCCGTTGCCGTGGCCACCAGGTCCGATAGACCGACCCCAAATAACTCCTCCCCTTTATACGGCAATACTTCCATATGCCGTTTGGAATCCGCATCACCTGACCACTGTCGCGTCCATAACCCTCTTCTGGCAGAAATGGACAGCGCACTTACTCTTGATGCCAGAGTGCAAATATCCCTCTGTGCATCTCGCATATATAGAAATGCATCCTTTAAATGCTCTATAGTCAGTAAAATACTGTCCCTGTCCAGGGTATCAATATTTTCAGTCAGGGAATCCGACCAAGCCAGCCCAGCACTGCACATCCAGGCTGAGGCGATTGCTGGTCGCAGTATAACACCAGTATGTGTGTATATACTTTTTAGGATATTTTCCAGCTTCCTATCAGCTGGCTCCTTGAGGGCGGCCGTATCAGGAGACGGTAACGCCACTTGTTTTGATAAGCGTGTGAGCGCCTTATCTACCCTAGGGGGTGTTTCCCAACGCGCCCTAACCTCTGGCGGGAAAGGGTATAATGCCAATAATTTTTTAGAAATTAGCAGTTTTTTATCGGGGGAAACCCACGCTTCATCACACACCTCATTTAATTCATCTGATTCAGGAAAAACTACGGGTAGTTTTTTCACACCCCACATAATACCCTGATACTTGTAGTATCAGAAATGTTCAAAACCTCCTTCATTGCTGTGATCATGTAACGTGTGGCCCTACTGGAAAATACGTTTGTTTCCTCACCGTCGACACTGGAGTCAGTGTCCGTGTCTGGGTCTGTGTCGACCATCTGAGGTAACGGGCGCTTTAGAGCCCCTGACGGTGTTTGAGACGCCTGGACAGATACTAACTGATTTGCCGGCTGTCTCATGTCGTCAACAGTCTTTTGTAAAGTGCTGACGCTATCACGTAATTCCTTCCATAAGACCATCCAGTCAGGTGTCGACTCCCTAGGGGGTGACATCACTATTACAGGCAATTGCTCCGCCTCCATACCATTTTCCTCCTCATACATGTCGACACAACGTACCGACACACAGCACACACACAGGGAATGCTCTGATAGAGGACAGGACCCCACTAGCCCTTTGGGGAGACAGAGGGAGAGTTTGCCAGCACACACCAGAGCGCTATATATATACAGGGATAACCTTATATAAAAGTGTTTTTCCCTTATATAGCTGCTGTATTTATTAATCTGCCAAATTAGTGCCCCCCCTCTCTTGTTTTACCCTGTTTCTGTAGTGCAGGACTGCAGGGGAGAGTCAGGGAGACGTCCTTCCAGCGGAGCTGTGAGGGAAAATGGCGCTTGTGTGCTGAGGAGATAGGCTCCGCCCCCTTCTCGGCGGCCTTTCTCCCGCTTTTTTAAGGAAAAACTGGCAGGGGTTAAATGCATCCATATAGCCCAGGAGCTATATGTGATGTATTTTTTGCCATCTAAGGTGTTTTTATTGCGTCTCAGGGCGCCCCCCCCCCAGCGCCCTGCACCCTCAGTGACCGGAGTGTGAAGTGTGCTGAGAGCAATGGCGCACAGCTGCGGTGCTGTGCGCTACCTTATTGAAGACAGGACGTCTTCTGCCGCCGATTTCCCGGACCTCTTCAGTCTTCTGGCTCTGTAAGGGGGCCGGCGGCGCGGCTCTGGGACCCATCCATGGCTGGGCCTGTGATCGTCCCTCTGGAGCTAATGTCCAGTAGCCTAAGAAGCCCAATCCACTCTGCACGCAGGTGAGTTCGCTTCTTCTCCCCTTAGTCCCTCGGTGCAGTGAACCTGTTGCCAGCAGGACTCACTGAAAATAAAAAAACCTATACTTAAACTTTTTCACTAAGCAGCTCAGGAGAGCCACCTAGTGTGCACCCTTCTCGTTCGGGCACAAAAATCTTAACTGAGGCTTGGAGGAGGGTCATAGGGGGAGGAGCCAGTGCACACCAGGTAGTCCTAAAGCTTTTACTTTTGGGCCCAGTCTCCTGCGGAGCCGCTAATCCCCATGGTCCTTACGGAGTTCCGAGCATGGTCCTTACGGAGTTCCCAGCATCCACTAGGACGTCAGAGAAAAATAACTTATTATAACCTTAAAATGTAGAGAAGAATATACTATTTCATCCGAGTCTTCTCAGATGAACTAATGCGAAATATTAAAAAAATAAGAATTTACTTACCGATAATTCTATTTCTCATAGTCCGTAGTGGATGCTGGGACTCCGTAAGGACCATGGGGAATAGCGGCTCCGCAGGAGACTGGGCACAAAAGTAAAAGCTTGAACTAGCTGGTGTGCACTGGCTCCTCCCCCTATGACCCTCCTCCAAGCCTCAGTTAGGATACTGTGCCCGGACGAGCGTACATAATAAGGAAGGATATTGAATCCCGGGTAAGACTCATACCAGCCACACCAATCACACCGTACAACCTGTGATCTGAACCCAGTTAACAGTATGATAAACGAAGGAGCCTCTGAAAAGATGGCTCACAACAATAATAACCCGAATTTTGTAACAATAACTATATACAAGTATTGCAGACAATCCGCACTTGGGATGGGCGCCCAGCATCCACTACGGACTATGAGAAATAGAATTATCGGTAAGTAAATTCTTATTTTCTCTAACGTCCTAAGTGGATGCTGGGACTCCGTAAGGACCATGGGGATTATACCAAAGCTCCCAAACGGGCAAGAGAGTGCGGATGACTCTGCAGCACCGAATGAGAGAACTCCAGGTCCTCCTCAGCCAGGGTATCAAATTTGTAGAATTTAGCAAACGTGTTTGCCCCTGACCAAGTAGCTGCTCGGCAAAGTTGTAAAGCCGAGACCCCTCGGGCAGCCGCCCAAGATGAGCCCACCTTCCTTGTGGAATGGGCATTTACATATTTAGGCTGTGGCAGGCCTGCCACAGAATGTGCAAGCTGAATTGTACTACAAATCCAACGAGCAATAGTCTGCTTAGAAGCAGGAGCACCCAGCTTGTTGGGTGCATACAGGATAAACAGCGAGTCAGATTTCCTGACTCCAGCCGTCCTGGAAATATATATTTTCAGGGCCCTGACTACGTCCAGTAACTTGGAGTCCTCCAAGTCCCTAGTAGCCGCAGGCACCACAATAGGCTGGTTCACGTGAAACGCTGAAACCACCTTTGGGAGAAATTGAGGACGAGTCCTCAATTCTGCCCTATCCGTGTGAAAAATCAGGTAAGGGCTTTTATAAGATAAAGCCGCCAATTCTGAGACACGCCTGGCTGAAGCCAGGGCTAACAGCATTACCACCTTCCATGTGAGATATTTTAATTCCACAGTGGTGAGTGGTTCAAACCAATGTGATTTTAGGAACCCCAAAACCACATTGAGATCCCAAGGTGCCACCGGGGGCACAAAAGGAGGCTGTATATGCAGTACCCCTTTGACAAACGTCTGGACTTCAGGCACTGAAGCCAGTTCTTTTTGGAAGAAAATCGACAGGGCCGAAATTTGAACCTTAATGGACCCTAATTTTAGGCCCATAGACAGTCCTGTTTGCAGGAAATGTAGGAAGCGACCCAGTTGAAATTCCTCTGTAGGGGCCTCTTTGGCCTCACACCACGCAACATATTTTCGCCAAATGCGGTGATAATATTTCGCGGTTACATCCTTCCTGGCCTTTATCAGGGTAGGGATGACTTCTTCTGGAATGCCTTTTTCCTTCAGGATCCGGCGTTCAACCGCCATGCCGTCAAACGCAGCCGCGGTAAGTCTTGGAACAGACAAGGTCCCTGCTGGAGCAGGTCCTTTCTTAGAGGTAGAGGCCACGGGTCCTCCGTGAGCATCTCTTGAAGTTCCGGGTACCAAGTCCTTCTTGGCCAATCCGGAACCACGAGTATAGTTCTTACTCCTCTCCTTTTTATGATTCTCAGTACTTTTGGTATGAGAGGCAGAGGAGGGAACACATACACTGACTGGTACACCCATGGTGTTACCAGAGCGTCCACCGCTATTGCCTGAGGGTCCCTTGACCTGGCGCAATATCTGTCTAGTTTTTTGTTGAGACGGGACGCCATCATGTCCACCTTTGGTTTTTCCCAACGGTTTACCATCTCTTGGAAGACTTCTGGATGAAGTCCCCACTCCCCCGGGTGAAGGTCGTGTCTGCTGAATAAGTCCGCTTCCCAGTTGTCCACTCCCGGAATGAACACTGCTGACAGTGCTATCACATGATTCTCCGCCCAGCGAAGAATCCTTGCAGCTTCTGCCATCGCCCTCCTGCTTCTCGTGCCGCCCTGTCTGTTTACGTGGGCGACTGACGTGATGTTGTCCGATTGGATCAATACCGCCTGACCCTGAAGCAGGGGTTTTGCTTGACTTAGGGCATTGTAAATGGCCCTTAGTTCCAGAATGTTTATATGAAGAGATGTTTCCATGCTTGACCACAAGCCCTGGAAATTTTGTCCCTGTGTGACTGCTCCCCAGCCTCTCAGGCTGGCATCTGTGGTCACCAGGATCCAATCCTGAATGCCGAATCTGCGGCCCTCTAGTAGATGAGCACTCTGCAGCCACCACAGAAGAGACACCCTTGTCCTTGGCGACAGGGTTATCCGCTGATGCATCTGAAGATGCGATCCGGACCATTTGTCCAGAAGATCCCACTGAAACGTTCTTGCATGGAATCGCTTCGTAAGAAGCCACCATTTTTCCCAGGACCCTCGTGCACTGATGCACTGACACCTGGCCTCTGGGAGAAACACCTTTTTCTGGACTGTGTCCAGAATCATTCCTAGGAACAGGAGACGTGTCGTTGGAATCAGCTGCGATTTTGGAATATTTAGAATCCACCCGTGCTGACGTAACACTAACTGAGATAGTGCTACTCCGACTTCTAACTGTTCCCTGGACCTTGCCCTTATCAGGAGATCGTCCAAGTAAGGGATAATTAAAACGCCTTTTCTTCGAAGAAGAATCATCATTTCGGCCATTACCTTGGTAAAGACCCGAGGTGCCGTGGACAATCCAAACGGCAGCGTCTGAAACTGATAGACAGTTTTGTACTACAAACCTGAGGTACCCTTGGTGAGAAGGGTAGATTGGGACGTGGAGATAAGCGTCTTTGATGTCCAGAGACACCATATAGTCCCCTTCTTCCAGGTTTGCTATCACTGCTCTGAGTGACTCCATCTTGAATTTGAACCTCTTTATGTAAGTGTTCAAGGATTTTAGATTTAAAATTGGTCTCACCGAGCCGTCCGGCTTCGGTACCACAAACAGCGTGGAATAATACCCCTTTCCCTGTTGTAGGAGAGGTACCTTGATTATCACCTGCTGGGAATACAGCTTGTGAATGGCTTCCAAAACTGCCTCCCTGTCGGGGGGAGACTTTGGTATAGCAGACTTCAGGAACCGGCGAGGGGGAGACGTCTCGAATTCCAGTTTGTACCCCTGTGATACTACCTGCAGAATCCAGGGGTCCACTTGCGAGTGAGCCCACTGCGCGTTGAAATTTTTGAGACGGGCCCCCACCGTGTCCGAGTCCGCTTGTAAAGCCCCAGCGTCATGCTGAAGACTTGGCAGAAGCAGAGGAGGGCTTCTGCTCCTGGGAAGAGGCTGCCTGGTGCAGTCTTTTTCCTCTTCCTCTGCCCCGGGGCAGAAATGAGTGGCCTTTTGCCCGCCTGTACTTATGGGAACGAAAGGACTGAGTTTGAAAAGACGGTGTCTTTTTCTGCTGAGAGGTGACCTGGGGTAAAAAGGTGGACTTTCCGGCCGTTGCCGTGGCCACCAGGTCCGATAGACCGGCCCCAAATAACTCCTCCCCTTTAAACGGCAATACTTCCATATGTCGTTTGGAATCCGCATCCCCTGACCACTGTCGCGTCCATAACGCTCTTCTGGCAGAAATGGACATAGCACTCACTCTTGATGCCAGGGTGCAAATATCCCTCTGTGCATCACGCATATATAGTAATGCATCCTTCAAATGCTCTATAGTTAGTAATATACTGTCCCTATCCAGGGTATCAATATTTTCAGTCAGGGAATCCGACCACGCAACTCCAGCACTGCACATCCAGGCTGATGCGATTGCTGGTCGCAGTATAACACCAGTATGTGTGTATATACCCTTCAGGATATTTTCCAGCCTTCTATCCGCTGGTTCTTTGAGGGCGGCCGTATCAGGAGACGGTAACGCTACTTGTTTAGATAAACGTGTGAGCGCTTTATCTACTCTAGGGGGTGCTTCCCAACGCGCCCTAACCTCTGGCGGGAAAGGGTATAGTGCCAATAATTTATTAGAAATTAGCACTTTTTTATCGGGGGAAACCCACGCTTTATCACACACCTCATTTAATTCATCTGACTCAGGAAAAGCTACTGGTAGTTTTTTTACTCCCCACATAATACCCTTCTTTGTGGTACTTGTAGTGTCAGAAATGTTCAATGCCTCCTTCATTGCCGTGATCATGTAACGTGTGGCCCTACTGGACATTACGTTTGTCTCCTCACCGTCGACACTGGACTCAGTATCCGTGTCTGGGTCTGTGTCGACCCACTGAGGTAACGGGCGTTTTATCGCCCCTGACGGTGTCTAAGACGCCTGGACAGGCACTAATTGATTTGTCGGCTGTCTCATGTCGTCAACAGTTTTTTGTAAAGTGCTGACATTGTCACGTAGTTTTTTAAATACAACCATCCAGTCAGGTGTCGACTCCCTAGGGGGTGACATCACTAATACAGGCAATTGCTCTGCTTCCACATCATTTTCCTCCTCATACATGTCGACACAATCGTACCGACACCCAGCACACACACAGGGAATGCTCTGATAGAGGACAGGACCCCACTAGCCCTTTGGGGAGACAGAGGGAGAGTTTGCCAGCACACACCAGAGCGCTATATATATATATAGGGATAACCTTATATAAGTGTTACTCCCTTTTATAGCTGCTGTTCATAATTTAGCTGCCAATAGTGCCCCCCCTCTCTTGTTTTTACCCTGATTCTGTAGGGACTGCAGGGGAGAGTCAGGGAGCCGTCCTTCCAGCGGAACTGTGAGGGAAAATGGCGCTTGTGTGCTGAGGAGATAGGCTCCGCCCCTTCACGACGGCCTTATCTCCCGCTTTTTTCTGGAAAACTGGCAGGGTTTAAATACATCCATATAGCCCAGGAGCTATATGTGATGTATTTCTTTTGCCATCCTAAGGTATTTCTGTTTTTATTGCGTCTCAGGGCGCTCCCCCCCAGCGCCCTGCACCCTCAGTGACCGGAGTGTGAAGTGTGCTGAGAGCAATGGCGCACAGCTGCAGTGCTGTGCGCTACCTTAGTTGAAGACAGGAACGTCTTCTGCCGCCGATTTCACCGGACCTCTTCGTTCTTCTGGCTCTGTAAGGGGGCCGGCGGCGCGGCTCCGGGACCCATCCAGGCTGAACCTGTGATCGTCCCTCTGGAGCTAATGTCCAGTAGCCTAAGAAACCCAATCCACTCTGCACGCAGGTGAGTTCGTTTCTTCTCCCCTTAGTCCCACGATGCAGTGAGCCTGTTGCCAGCAGGACTCACTGAAAATAAAAAACCTAAAATAAACTTTTACTCTAAGCAGCTCAGGAGAGCCACCTAGCATGCACCCTTCTCGTTCGGGCACAAAAATCTAACTGAGGCTTGGAGGAGGGTCATAGGGGGAGGAGCCAGTGCACACCAGCTAGTTCAAGCTTTTACTTTTGTGCCCAGTCTCCTGCGGAGCCGCTATTCCCCATGGTCCTTACGGAGTCCCAGCATCCACTTAGGACGTTAGAGAAACATGAATACAGTAATATGTGAATTGACAAGACTATGTGTGATAGAAAGAGAGAATAAATGTAAAAGACTTCCGGCTGAGCGTCTTTTTATGTGTCTATTACCAATCCAAACTGTCTCATATAGTTGGGTCCGGGATTGTTGGTGCTGCTGACTGCAGCTATTGGCTTGTCGGCGCTCAGAAGAGGAGCACCGCCATAGATCAAATGCAGCAGAGCTGATTGCAGCCTGGGGCTGCAGAAGGAGCTGGACAGAGCTTGTGAGCAGAAGCCCCGTCATAGCCTCCTCTACATTCCGGTAATGAGCGGTGAGGCAGCTCACACTACCGCCGCTCACTTGCTATGTATTGCCTGCCATATGGGGTCTGTAAATCCGGTAAATCCTTTTCACATGCAGAGTTACTATAGCACACGATACCGTACAGATAGATTGCAAATCAGAATAATAATGGAGAACAATGGTCTAATAATAATAATAATAATAATAATAATAATAATAAGAATTTACTTACCGATAATTCTATTTCTCGGAGTCCGTAGTGGATGCTGGGGTTCCTGAAAGGACCATGGGGAATAGCGGCCCCGCAGGAGACAGGGCACAAAAAAGTAAAGCTTTACTAGATCAGGTGGTGTGCACTGGCTCCTCCCCCTATGACCCCCCTCCAGACTCCAGTTAGGTACTGTGCCCGGACGAGCATACACAATAAGGGAGGCATTTTGAATCCCGGGTAAGACTCATACCAGCCACACCAATCACACCGTACAACTTGTGATCTAAACCCAGTTAACAGTATGACAACAGAAAGGGCCTCTTAAAGATGGCTCCTTAACAATAACCCGAATTAGTTAACAATAACTATGTACAAGTATTGCAGATAATCCGCACTTGGGATGGGCGCCCAGCATCCACTACGGACTCCGAGAAATAGAATTATCGGTAAGTAAATTCTTATTTTCTCTATCGTCCTAAGTGGATGCTGGGGTTCCTGAAAGGACCATGGGGATTATACCAAAGCTCCCAAACGGGCGGGAGAGTGCGGATGACTCTGCAGCACCGAATGAGAGAACTCCAGGTCCTCCTTTGCCAGGGTATCAAATTTGTAAAATTTTACAAACGTGTTCTCCCCCGACCACGTAGCTGCTCGGCAGAGTTGTAATGCCGAGACCCCTCGGGCAGCCGCCCAAGATGAGCCCACCTTCCTTGTGGAGTGGGCTTTTACAGTTTTAGGCTGTGGCAGGCCTGCCACAGAATGTGCAAGTTGAATTGTGTTACAAATCCAACGAGCAATCGACTGCTTAGAAGCAGGTGCGCCCAACTTGTTGGGTGCATACAATATAAACAGCGAGTCAGATTTTCTGACTCCAGCCGTCCTTGCAATGTATATTTTTAAGGCTCTGACAACGTCCAACAACTTGGAGTCCTCCAAGTCGCTAGTGGCCGCAGGCACCACAATAGGTTGGTTCAGATGAAATGCTGATACCACTTTAGGGAGAAAATGCGGACGAGTCCGCAGTTCTGCCCTATCCGAATGGAAGATTAGATAAGGACTTTTATAAGATAAAGCCGCCAATTCAGATACTCTCCTGGCAGAGGCCAGGGCTAGTAACATAGTCACTTTCAATGTGAGATATTTCAAATCCACCTTTTTCAATGGTTCAAACCAATGGGATTTGAGGAAATCTAAAACTACATTTAGATCCCACGGTGCCACCGGAGGCACCACAGGAGGCTGTATATGCAGTACTCCCTTGACAAAAGTCTGGACCTCAGGGACAGAGGCCAATTCTTTTTGGAAGAATATTGACAGGGCCGAAATTTGAACCTTAATGGATCCCAATTTGAGACCCATAGATAATCCTGATTGCAGGAAATGTAGGAAACGACCCAGTTGGAATTCCTCCGTCGGAACCCTCCGATCCTCGCACCACGCTACATATTTTCGCCAAATGCGGTGATAATGTTTCACGGTGACTTCCTTCCGTGCCTTAATCAAGGTAGGAATGACTTCTTCTGGAATGCCTTTCCCTTTTAGGATCTGGCGTTCAACCGCCATGCCGTCAAACGCAGCCGCGGTAAGTCTTGAAAAAGACAGGGACCCTGCTGTAGCAGGTCCCTTCTCAGAGGTAGAGGCCACGGTTCGTCCGTGAGCATCTCTTGAAGTTCCGGATACCAAGTCCTTCTCGGCCAATCCGGAACCACTAGTATTGTTCTTACTCTTCTTTGCCGTATGATCTTCAATACCTTTGGTATGAGCGGCAGAGGAGGAAACACATACACTGACTGGTACACCCAAGGAGTTACCAGTGCGTCCACAGCTATTGCCTGTGGATCTCTTGACCTGGCGCAATATTTGTCCAGTTTCTTGTTGAGGCGAGACGCCATCATGTCTACAATTGGTCTTTCCCAACGGTCTATTAACATGTTGAAGACTTCTGGATGTAGACCCCACTCTCCCGGATGAAGATCGTGTCTGCTGAGGAAGTCTGCTTCCCAGTTGTCCACGCCCGGGATGAACACTGCTGACAGTGCTATCACGTGATTCTCCGCCCAGCGAAGAATCTTGGCAGCTTCTGCCATTGCACTCCTGCTTCTTGTGCCGCCCTGCCTGTTTACATGGGCGACCGCCGTGATGTTGTCCGACTGAATCAACACCGGCTTTCCTTGCAGGAGAAGTTCCGCCTGGCTTAGAGCATTGTAGATTGCTCTTAGTTCCAGAATGTTTATGTGAAGAGACTTTTCCAGACTCGTCCATACTCCCTGGAAGTTTCTTCCTTGTGTGACTGCTCCCCAGCCTCTCAGGCTGGCGTCCGTGGTCACCAGGATCCAATCCTGAATGCCGAATCTGCGGCCTTCTAATAGGTGAGCCTTCTGCAACCACCACAGAAGTGACACCCTTGTCTTTGGTGACAGGGTTATTCGCAGGTGCATCTGCAGATGCGACCCTGACCATTTGTCCAACAGATCCCTTTGGAATATTCTTGCATGGAATCTGCCGAATGGAATTGCTTCGTAAGAAGCCACCATTTTTCCCAGGACTCTTGTGCATTGATGTACTGACACTTTTCCTGGTTTTAGGAGGTTCCTGACCAGATCGGATAACTCCTTGGCTTTTTCCTCTGGAAGGAAAACCTTTTTCTGAACCGTGTCCAGAATCATTCCTAGGAACAGCAGACGAGTTGTCGGGATTAAATGGGATTTTGGAATATTCAGAATCCACCCGTGTTGTCTTAGCACCTCTTGAGATAGTGCTAAAGCTGTCTCCAGCTGTTCTCTGGACCTTGCCCTTATTAGGAGATCGTCCAAGTATGGGATAACTAATACGCCTTTTCTTCGAAGAAGAATCATCATCTCGGCCATTACCTTGGTAAAGACCCGAGGCGCCGTGGACAATCCGAACGGCAGCGTCTGAAACTGATAGTGACAGTTTTGAACAATGAACCTGAGGTACCCCTGGTGTGCGGGGTAAATCGGAACGTGTAGATACGCATCCTTGATGTCCAAGGATACCATAAAGTCCCCTTCTTCCAGGTTCGCTATCACTGCTCTGAGTGACTCCATCTTGAACTTGAACTTTTTTATGTAGAGGTTCAAGGACTTCAGATTTAGAATAGGCCTTACCGAGCCATCCGGCTTCGGTACCACAAATAGAGTGGAATAATACCCCTTTCCTTGTTGTAATAGGGGTACTTTGACTATCACCTGCTGAGCGTACAGCTTGTGAATGGCTTCCAACACCCTCTCCCTTTCGGAAGAGACGGTTGGTAAGGCAGACTTCAGGAAACGATGAGGAGGATCCGTCTCTAATTCCAACCTGTACCCCTGAGATATTATCTGCAGGATCCAGGGGTCTACCTGCGAGTGAGCCCACTGCGCGCTGTAATTTTTGAGACGGCCCCCCACTGTCCCCGAGTCCGCTTGAGAGGCCCCAGCGTCATGCTGAGGTTTTTGCAGGAGCCGGGGAGGGCTTCTGTTCCTGGGAAGGAGCTGCCTGTTGGTGTCTCTTCCCTCTTCCTCTGCCTCGTGGCAGGTACGACAAGCCCTTTGCTCTCTTATTTTTGTAGGAGCGAAAAGGCTGCGGTTGAAAGGTCGGTGCCTTTCTCTGTTGGGGAGTGACTTGAGGTAAAAAAGTGGATTTCCCGGCAGTAGCCGTGGCCACCAAGTCTGATAGACCAACTCCAAATAACTCCTCCCCTTTATACGGCAAAACCTCCATGTGACGTTTTGAATCCGCATCGCCTGTCCACTGTCGTGTCCATAAGGCTCTTCTGGCTGAAATGGACATAGCACTCACCCGAGATGCCAGTGTGCAAATATCCCTCTGTGCATCACGCATATAGATAAATGCATCCTTTATTTGTTCTAACGACAGTAAAACATTGTCCCTATCTAGGGTATCAATATTTTCAATCAGGGATTCTGACCAAACTACTCCAGCACTGCACATCCAGGCAGTTGCTATAGCTGGTCGTAGTATAACACCTGCATGTGTGTATATATTCTTTTGAATAACTTCCATCTTTCTATCTGATGGATCCTTAAGTGCGGCCGTCTCAGGAGAGGGTAACGCCACTTGTTTGGATAAGCGTGTGAGCGCCTTGTCCACCTTAGGGGGTGTTTCCCAGCGCGCCCTAACCTCTGGCGGGAAAGGGTATAATGCCAATAACTTTTTTGAAATTATCAACTTTTTATCAGGAGCAACCCACGCTTCATCACACACGTCATTTAATTCTTCTGATTCAGGAAAAACTGTTTGTAGTTTTTTCACACCATACATAATACCCTGTTTTACGGTATCTGTAGTATCAGCTAAATGTAACGTCTCCTTCATTGCCAAAATCATATAACGTGTGGCCCTACTGGAAAATACGTTTGAATTTCTACCGTCGTCACTGGAATCAGTGCCCGTGTCTGGGTCTGTGTCGACCGACTGAGGCAAAGGGCGTTTTACAGCCCCTGACGGTGTTTGAGGCGCCTGGACAGGCATTAATTGATTGTCCGGCCGCCTCATGTCCTCAACTGACTGTTTAAGGGAAGATAAACCATCACGTAATTCCACAAATAAAGGCATCCATTCTGGTGTCGACCCCCTGGGGGGTGACATCTGCATATTTGGCAATTGCTCCGCCTCCACACCAATATCGTCCTCATACATGTCGACACCACGTACCGACACACACCGCAAACTCACAGGGAATGCTCTAATGAAGACAGGACCCACTAGCCCTTTTGGGGAGACAGAGGGAGAGTCTGCCAGCACACACCACAAAGCGCTATATATACAAGGGATATCCTTATATTAAGTGCTCCCTTATAGCTGCTTTAATATATATATATATAGCCATTAATGTGCCCCCCCTCTCTGTTTTACCCTGTTTCTGTAGTGCAGTGCAGGGGAGAGACCTGGGAGCCGTTCTGACCAGCGGAGCTGTGACAGAAAATGGCGCCGTGTGCTGAGGAGATAGGCCCCGCCCCTTTTTCGGCGGGTTCTTCTCCCGCTATTTTTCCAGTCAGGCAGGGGTTAAATATCTCCATATAGCCCCTATGGGCTATATGTGAGGTATTTTTAGCCTTGTATAAGGTTTATATTTGCCTCTCAGAGCGCCCCCCCCCAGCGCTCTGCACCCTCAGTGACTGCCCAGTGAAGTGTGCTGAGAGGAAAATGGCGCACAGCTGCAGTGCTGTGCGCTACCTTATGAAGACTGAGGAGTCTTCAGCCGCCGGTTTCCGGACCTCTTCACGCTTCAGCATCTGCAAGGGGGTCGGCGGCGCGGCTCCGGGACCGGACTCCACGGCTGGGCCTGTGTTCGATCCCTCTGGAGCTAATGGTGTCCAGTAGCCAAGCAGCAAATCCACTCTGCATGCAGGTGAGTTTACTACTTTCCCCCTAAGTCCCACGTTGCAGTGATCCTGTTGCCAGCAGGACTCACTGTAAAGAAAAAAAAAACCTAAACTAAACTTTCTCTAAGCAGCTCTTTAGGAGAGCCACCTAGATTGCACCCTTCTCGTTCGGGCACAAAATCTAACTGGAGTCTGGAGGGGGGTCATAGGGGGAGGAGCCAGTGCACACCACCTGATCTAGTAAAGCTTTACTTTTTTGTGCCCTGTCTCCTGCGGAGCCGCTATTCCCCATGGTCCTTTCAGGAACCCCAGCATCCACTTAGGACGATAGAGAAAATAATAATAATAATAATAATAATATAAAATAATGACAAACTATACAATAAAATGCAATAAATAAAATGACATACTGTAAGCTGCAACAAAACTATACAACATTGAATAGAGAAGGAATAACTGATAATGTTGATGTAGGATGACTGTATAAGAACAGACAGGCAGAGACTAATGAAGTGTGCGACTCATGAAATAGTAGGTACAAGGTGCAATCGGACGGATTTTATTGTGGAACGATTGCTGGGGCGCCTTGCTGCGGTGATAGCATTAGCAAAACCACTGCTCTGGGGGATAGTCAGAGGGCGGCAGTTGGTAAAGTGCGCACAGGGCGGCCAGCGGGCAGAGAATCGGGTCAGAGGGCACGGCTGCCGGGTGCTCCAGCGTAACGGAGAATGGGCAGACTTGTTCAGTCCCACAGATGGGAAACTGTGCATCACATTATGGATCATCTGAATTAGGGACGTTACATTGCATTATCCTTTATTCATATGATGCCACAAGGCTTCCGCAGCGCTGTACAAAGTACATAAACAAATGAATTATACAAGAAAACTGCGATTTACAGTACAAGACAATGCAGGACATGGTATAAAAACATGGGTGCATCAGCGGTCATATCACTGAAATAAGCATCAGGGTGGAAGCAACCAAGGTTTCATTGCAAGGACTATGGAGTAAATGTGATAAAACTAAGAGAAGGAGAAGCACATGAGGGAAGAGGGCCCTGCTCGTAAGAGCTGACATTCTAAAGGGGAGGGGCAGACAGACAGGGGTGACACAGAGGGCATAGACAGTGAGCAGTGGGGTTAGGAGGAGAGCTGGATGGCAGTGATGAAGAAGTAGGTCTTGAGAGCCCGTTTGATGTTTTGAGGAGAGAAGGAGAGCCGCATGAGCTGTCTGTACGCCATTGCCATCTGCAAACAGGGTGAAACGCCTCCAGTCCCAGGCTACGGACAGTAAACGATTGGGAACACGTGTGATCGGACGAATCACGTGTCCTAATTACACCATGCAGGTGGTAGGGGGAGGACATAGAGACAGCAGCGCGAAAGCCTGGATCCTCCGTACATCCCCACAACTCTTCAGGCTGACAGAAGTAACGTTATGAAGAGGACGCTAATCACACGCGGGATAATATTCCCATCAATTCATACAGACAGTAGAATCCAGGCCTAGAAGGGCTAAAGTCATATTGATGGTAAAAGGTGGCCAGCAAAGGACTAACCCAGTGGTCAGAATAGCTTGGACTCTCCGTGATTTGTGTGTACACTGTATAAAACACTTGTTTACTGTGTGTGTGTGTGTGTGTGTGTATAATGAACCTGTCTTTACTATGTAACATCCTGACATAGAATCCACGTAAAAAAAGAAAAGTTCCGACTTTACCTAAATCCGGGATAGGCGTCCTGCGAGCCGGCGCTCTGATGACTGAAGCGTTCGCTCTTTCTTGTATTGGACGACAGACGATCTGAAGGCTAAAGAGAGTACAGCAGTATGACACGAGACACGTAAAGCAGAAAGTCACATCTAAACGCTGCAGGACTACAGGTTTTACTATTTCCGCCCCGGCCAGTCTTATCCTTACCGTTTCCAGGACTCACTACAAGAGGAGCCTAAGCAGCGTGTCTGCAGATAGTGACACAACAGCTTCTTGGCGCGTGTTCTGCGCCTCTACATGAAAGACGCCGCCTCAATATTACTTTGTTATTAAAGAGCTTCACATTTTCCGGATCTCCGTGATTTTGCTGCATTATTAAAACAGCATGAAGGAGGGATTTGTGTATGAGCGTCAGGCTGGACGGAGAGGTCTCTCCCCAGACACGTGCGTATTTCCTCACCTCATCATGGTCAGCCAATATGATCAGTCTAGAGTGCCGGGACATCCCACACACATCAGAGGGGGCAGCTGTAGAGGAGTAGAGCGCTATAGTAGCATGGAGTAGAGCGCTATAGTAGCATGGTGCAATGCGCTGGACGTACTAACATCCGGCTGATTGCTGTAATGTTACAGCAGAGCTGGGCCCAGTAGTGCACAATTACGGGAGCCCAACAGTCTCCAAATGATACATAACCGTGGCTATGCTTTTTTCAGTTTCTGTAGTCGTTGCAAAAAATAAGAATTTACTTACCGATAATTCTATTTCTCGGAGTCCGTAGTGGATGCTGGGGTTCCTGAAAGGACCATGGGGAATAGCGGCTCCGCAGGAGACAGGGCACAAAAGTAAAGCTTTCCGATCAGGTGGTGTGCACTGGCTCCTCCCCCTATGACCCTCCTCCAAGCCAGTTAGGTACTGTGCCCGGACGAGCGTACACAATAAGGGAGGAATTTTTGAATCCCGGGTAAGACTCATACCAGCCACACCAATCACACCGTACAACTTGTGATCTAAACCCAGTTAACAGTATGATAACAGCGGAGCCTCTGAAAAGATGGCTCACAACAATAATAACCCGATTTTTGTAACTATGTACAAGTATTGCAGATAATCCGCACTTGGGATGGGCGCCCAGCATCCACTACGGACTCCGAGAAATAGAATTATCGGTAAGTAAATTCTTATTTTCTCTATCGTCCTAGTGGATGCTGGGGTTCCTGAAAGGACCATGGGGATTATACCAAAGCTCCCAAACGGGCGGGAGAGTGCGGATGACTCTGCAGCACCGAATGAGAGAACTCCAGGTCCTCCTTAGCCAGGGTATCAAATTTGTAGAATTTAGCAAACGTGTTTGCCCCTGACCAAGTAGCTGCTCGGCAAAGTTGTAAAGCCGAGACCCCTCGGGCAGCCGCCCAAGATGAGCCCACCTTCCTTGTGGAATGGGCATTTACATATTTAGGCTGTGGCAGGCCTGCCACAGAATGTGCAAGCTGAATTGTATTACACATCCAACTAGCAATAGTCTGCTTAGAAGCAAGAGCACCCAGTTTGTTGGGTGCATACAGGATAACAGCAAGTCAGTTTTCCTGACTCCAGCCGTCCTGGAACATATTTTCAGGGCCCTGACAACATCTAGCAACTTGGAGTCCTCCAAGTCCCTAGTAGGTGCAAGGCACCACAATAAGCTGGTTCAGGTGAAACACTGACACCACCTTAGGGAGAGAACTGGGGACGAGTCCGCAGCTCTGCCCTGTCCGAATGGACAAACAGATATGGGCTTTTTTGAGAAAAAACCACCAATTTGACACTCGCCTGGTCCAGGCCAGGGCCAAGAGCATGGTCACTTTTCATGTGAGATGCTTCAAATCCACAGATTTGACTGGTTTTAAACCAATGTGATTTGAGGAATCCCAGAACTACGTTGAGATCCCACAGTGCCACTGGAGGCACAAAAGGGGGTTGTATATGCAATACTCCCTTGACAAACTTCTGGACTTCAGGAACTGAAGCCAATTCTTTCTGGAAGAAAATCGACCGGGCCGAAATTTGAACCTTAATGGACCCCAATTTGAGGCCCATAGACACTCCTGTTTGCAGGAAATGCAGGAAACGACCGAGTTGAAATTTCTTTGTGGGGCCTTCCTGGCCTCACACCACGCAACATATTTTCGCCACATGTGGTGATAATGTTGTGCGGTCACCTCCTTTCTGGCTTTGACCAGGGTAGGAATGACCTCTTCCGGAATGCCTTTTTCCCTTAGGATCCGGCTTTCCACCGCCATGCCGACAAACGCAGCTGCGGTAAGTCTTGGAACAGACATGGTACTTGCTGAAGCAAGTCCCTTCTTAGCGGCAGAGGCCATAAGACCTCTGTAAGCATCTCTTGAAGTTCCGGGTACCAAGTCCTTCTTGGCCAATCCGGAGCCATGAGTATAGTTCTTACTCCTCTACGTCTTATAATTCTCAGCACCTTAGGTATGAGAAGCAGAGGAGGGAACACATACACCGACTGGTACACCCACGGTGTTACCAGAACGTCCACAGCTATTGCCTGAGGGTCTCTTGACCTGGCGCAATACCTGTCCCGTTTTTTGTTCAGACGGGACGTCATCATGTCCACCTTTGGTATTTCCCAACGGTTTACAATCATGTGGAAAAAACTTCCCGATGAAGTTTCCACTCTCCCGGGTGGAGGTCGTGCCTGCTGAGGAAGTCTGCTTCCCAGTTTCCATTCCCGGGATGAAACACTGCTGACAGTGCTATCACATGATTTTCCGCCCAGCGAAAAGTCCTTGCAGTTTTTGCCATTGCCCTCCTGCTTCTTGTGTCGCCCTGTCTGTTTACGTGGACGACTGCCGTGATGTTTTTCCCACTGGATCAATACCGGCTGACCTTGAAGCAGAGGTCTTGCAAAGCTTAGAGCATTATAAATTTACCCTTAGCTCCAGTATATTTATGTGGAGAAAAGTCTCCAGACTTGATCACACTCCCTGAAAATTTTTTCCTTGTGTGACTGCTCCCCAGCCTCTCGGGCTGGGCTCCGTGGTCACCAGCATCCAATCCTGAATGCCGAATCTGCGGCCCTCTAGAAGATGAGCACTCTATAACCACCACAGGAGAGACACCCTTGTCCTTGGATATAGGGTTATCCGCTGATGCATCTGAAGATGCGATCCGGACCATTTGTCCAGCAGATCCCACTGAAAAGTTCTTGCGTGAAATCTGCCGAATGGAATTGCTTCGTAGGAAGCCACCATTTTTACCAGGATCCTTGTGCAATGAAGCACTGTTTTTAGGAGGTTCCTGACTAGCTCGGATAACTCCCTGGCTTTCTCTTCCGGGAGAAACACCTTTTTCTGGACTGTGTCCAGAATCATCCCTAGGCACAGCAGACGTGTCGTCGGGATCAGCTGCGATTTTGGAATATTTAGAATCCACCCGTGCTGTTGTAGCAGTATCCGAGATAGTGCTACTCCGACCTCCAACTGTTCCCTGGACTATGCCCTTATCAGGAGATCGTCCAAGTAAGGGATAATTTAGACGCCTTTTCTTCGAAGAAGAATCATCATTTCGGCCATTACCTTGGTAAAGACCCGGGGTGCCGTGGACAATCCAAACGGCAGCGTCTGAAACTGATAGTGACAGTTCTGCACCACGAACCTGAGGTACCCTTAGTGAGAAGGGCAAATTTGGGACATAGAGGTAAGCATCCCTGATGTCCCGGGACACTATATAGTCCCCTTCTTCCTGGTTCGTTATCACTGCTCTGAGTGACTCCATCTTGATTTGAACCTTTGTAAGTGTTCAAAAAAAATTTTTTAGAATAAGTCTCACCTAGCCTTCTGGCTTCAGTACCACAATATAGTGTGGAATAATACCCCTTTTCTTGTAGTAGGAGGGGTAATTTAATTATCACCTGCTGGAATACAGCTTGTGAATTTTTTCCCATACTGCCTCCTTGTCGGAGGGAGACCTTGGTAAAGCAGACTTCAGGAGCCTGCGAAGGGGAAACGTCTCGACATTCCAATCTGTACCCCCCCTGGGATACTACTTGTAGGATCCAGGGGTCCTGTACGGTCTCAGCGCCATGCTGAGAACTTGTCAGAAGCGGTGGAACGCTTCTGTTCCTGGGAATGGGCTGCCTGCTGCAGTCTTCCTCCCTTTCCTCTATCCCTGGGCAGATATGATCTTATAGGGACGAAAGGACTGAGGCTGAAAAGACGGTGTCTTTTTCTGCAGAGATGTGACTTAGGGTAAAAACGGCGGATTTTCCAGCAGTTGCCGTGGCCACCAGGTCCGATGGACCGACCCCAAATAACTCCTCTTCCTTTATACGGCAATACACCTTTGTGCCGTTTGGAATCTGCATCACCTGACCACTGTCGTGTCCATAACATCTTCTGGCAGAAATGGACATCGCATTTACTCTTGATGCCAGAGTGCAAATATCCCTCTGTGCATCTCGCATATATAGAAATGCATCCTTTAAATGCTCTATAGTCAATAAAATACTGTCCCTGTCAAGGGTATCAATATTTTTAGTCAGGGAATCCGACCAAGCCACCCCAGCTCTGCACATCCAGGCTGAGGCGATCGCTGGTCGCAGTATAACACCAGTATGTGTGTATATACTTTTTATGATATTTTCCAGCCTCCTGTCAGCTGGTCCTTGAGGACGGCCCTATCTATAGACGGTACCGCCACTTGTTTTGATAAGCGTGTGAGCGCCTTATCCACCCTAAGGGGTGTTTCCCAACGCGCCCTAACTTCTGGCGGGAAAGGGTATACCGCCCATAATTTTCTATCGGGGGGAACCCACGCATCATCACACACTTTATTTAATTTATCTGATTCAGGAAAAACTACGGTAGTTTTTTCACATCCCACATAATACCCTCTTTTGTGGTACTTGTAGTATCAGAAATATGTAACACCTCCTTCATTGCCTTTAACGTGTGGCCCTAATAAGGAATACGTTTGTTTATTCACCGTCGACACTGGATTCAGTGTCCCTGTCTGTGTCGACCGACTAAAGTAAACGGGCGTTTTAAAACCCCTGACGGTGTTTTTGAGACGTCTGGACCGGTACTAATTGTTTGTCGGCCGTCTCATGTCGTCAACCGACCTTGCAGCGTGTTGACATTATCACGTAATTTCCTAAATAAGCCATCCATTCCGGTGTCGACTCCCTAGAGAGTGACATCACCATTACAGGCAATTGCTCCGCCTCCTCACCAACATCGTCCTCATACATGTCGACACACGCGTACCGACACACAGCACACACACAGGGAATGCTCTGATAGAGGACAGGACCCACTAGCCCTTTGGAGAGACAGAGGGAGAGTTTACCAGCACACACCAAAAACGCTATAATTATATAGGGACAACCTTATATAAGTGTTTTCCCTTATAGCATCTTTTTTATATTTTATCGCCAATTTAGTGCCCCCCCTCTCTGTTTTAACCCTGTTTCTGTAGTGCAGTGCAGGGGAGAGCCTGGGAGCCTTCCCTCCAGCATTTCTGTGAGGGAAAATGGCGCTGTGTGCTGAGGAGATAGGCCCCGCCCCTTTTTCGGCGGCCTCGTCTCCCGCTCTTAACGGATTCTGGCAGGGGTTAAATATCTCCATATAGCCTCCGGAGGCTATATGTGAGGTATTTTTAGCCAAAATAGGTATTCATTTGCCTCCCAGGGCGCCCCCCTCCCAGCGCCCTGCACCCTCAGTGACTGCCGTGTGAAGTGTGCTGAGAGGAAAATGGCGCACAGCTGCAGTGCTGTGCGCTACCTTTAGAAGACTGAGGAGTCTTCTGCCGCCGATTCTGGACCTCTTCTTACTTCAGCATCTGCAAGGGGGCCGGCGGCAAGGCTCCGGTGACCATCCAGGCTGTACCTGTGATCGTCCCTCTGGAGCTGATGTCCAGTAGCCAAGAAGCCAATCCATCCTGCACGCAGGTGAGTTCACTTCTTCTCCCCTAAGTCCCTCGTTGCAGTGATCCTGTTGCCAGCAGGACTCACTGTAAAATAAAAAACCTAAGCTAAACTTTTCTAAGCAGCTCTTTAGGAGAGCCACCTAGATTGCACCCTTCTCGGCCGGGCACAAAAATCTAACTGGCTTGGAGGAGGGTCATAGGGGGAGGAGCCAGTGCACACCACCTGATCGGAAAGCTTTACTTTTGTGCCCTGTCTCCTGCGGAGCCGCTATTCCCCATGGTCCTTTCAGGAACCCCAGCATCCACTAGGACGATAGAGAAATACTGATGCTACTTTTACCCTTTTTTGGGGGGTTTGTTTTGAGAGAGAGAGAGAGAGAGGGAAAGAGAGGGGGAGGGGGAGGGAGGAAAGAGAGGGGGAGGGAGGAAAGAGAGGGGGAGGGAGGAAAGAGAGGGGGAGGGGGAGGGAGGAAAGAGAGGGGGAGGGGGAGGGAGGAAAGAGAGGGGGAGGGGGAGGGGGAGGGAGGAAAGAGAGGGGGAGGGGGAGGGGGGAGGGAGGAAAGAGAGGGGGAGGGAGGAAAGAGAGGGAGAGGGGGAGGGGGAGGGAGGAAAGAGAGGGGGAGGGGGAGGGAGGAAAGAGAGGGGGAGGGGGAGGGAGGAAAGAGAGGGGGAGGGGAGGGAGGAAAGAGAGGGGGAGGGGGAGGGAGGAAAGAGAGGGGGAGGGGGAGGGAGGAAAGAGAGAGGGAGGGGGAGGGAGGAAAGAGAGAGGGAGGGGGAGGGAGGAAAGAGAGAGGGAGGGGGAGGGAGGAAAGAGAGAGGGAGGGGGAGGGAGGAAAGAGAGAGGGAGGGGGAGGGAGGAAAGAGAGAGGGAGGGGGAGGGAGGAAAGAGAGGGGGAGAGGGAGGAAAGAGAGGGGGAGAGGGAGGGGGAGAGGGAGGGGAGGGAGGAAAGAGAGGGGGAGAGGGAGGGGGAGGGAGGAAAGAGAGGGGGGGAGGGAGGGGGAGGGAGGAAAGAGAGGGGGAGAGGGAGGGGGAGGGAGGAAAGAGAGGGGGAGAGGGAGGGAGGAAAGAGAGGGGGAGAGGGAGGGGGAGGGAGGAAAGAGAGGGGGAGAGGGAGGGGGAGGGAGGAAAGAGAGGGGGAGAGGGAGGGGGAGGGAGGAAAGAGGGGGAGGGGGAGGGAGGAAAGAGGGGGAGAGGGAGGGAGGAAAAGAGAGGGGGAGAGGGAGGGAGGAAAAGAGAGGGGGAGAGGGAGGAAAAGAGAGGGGGAGAGGGAGGAAAAGAGAGGGGGAGAGGGAGGAAAAGAGAGGGGGAGAGGGAGGAAAAGAGAGGGGGAGAGGGAGGAAAAGAGAGGGGGAGAGGGAGGAAAAGAGGGAAAGAGAGGGGGAGAGGGAGGAAAAGAGGGAAAGAGAGGGGGAGAGGGAGGAAAAGAGGGAAAGAGAGGGGGAGAGGGAGGAAAAGAGGGAAAGAGAGGGGGAGAGGGAGGAAAAGAGGGAAAGAGAGGGGGAGAGGGAGGAAAAGAGGGAAAGAGAGGGGGAGAGGGAGGAAGAGAGGGAAAGAGGGAGGAAAAGAGGGAAAGAGGGGGAGAGGGAGGGAGGGAAAGAGAGGGGAAAGAGGGAGGGAGGGAAAGAGAGGGGGAGAGAGAGGGAGGGAGGGAAAGAGAGGGGGAGAGGGAGGGAGGGAAAGAGAGGGGGAGAGGGAGGGAGGGAAAGAGAGGGGGAGAGGGAGGGAGGGAAAGAGAGGGAGGAAAAGAGAGGGGGAGAGGGAGGAAAAGAGGGAAAGAGAGGGGGAGAGGCAGGAAAAGAGAGGGGGAAAAAGAGGGAGGGAAAGAGAGGGGGAAAGAGAGGGAGGGAAAGGGAGGGGGGGAAAGAGAGGGAGGGAAAGGGAGGGGGGGAAAGAGAGGGAGGGAAAGGGAGGGAGGGAAAGGGAGGGAGGGAAAGAGAGGGAGGGATAGAGAGGGGGAAAGAGAGGGAGGGAGGGAGGGAAAGAGAGGGGGAGAGGGAGGGAGGGAAAGAGAGGGGGAGAGGGAGGGAGGGAAAGAGAGGGGGAGAGGGAGGAAAAGAGGGAAAGAGGGGGAGAGGGAGGAAAAGAGGGAAAGAGAGGGGGAGAGGGAGGAAAAGAGGGAAAGAGAGGGGGAGAGGGAGGGAGGGAAAGAGAGGGGGAAAGAGAGGGGGAAAGAGAGGGGGAAAGAGAGGGGGAAAGAGAGGGGGAAAGAGAGGGAGGGAGGGAAAGAGAGGGGGAGAGAGAGGGAGGGAGGGAAAGAGAGGGGGAGAGGGAGGGAGGGAGGGAAAGAGGGGGAGAGGGAGGGAGGGAGGGAAAGAGAGGGGGAGAGGGAGGGAGGGAAAGAGGGGGAGAGGGAGGGAGGGAGGGAAAGAGAGGGGGAGAGGGAGGAGGGAAAGAGAGGGGGAGAGGGAGGGAGGGAAAGAGAGGGGGAGAGGGAGGGAGGGAAAGAGAGGGGGAGAGGGAGGGAGGGAAAGAGAGGGGGAGAGGGAGGGAGGGAAAGAGAGGGGGAGAGGGAGGGAGGGAAAGAGAGGGAGGGAGGGAAAGAGAGGGGGAGAGGGAGGGAGGGAAAGAGAGGGAGGGAGGGAAAGAGAGGGGGAGAGGGAGGGAGGGAAAGAGAGGGAGGGAGGGAGGGAAAGAGAGGGGGAGAGGGAGGGAAAGAGAGGGGGAGAGGGAGGAAAAGAGAGGGGGAGAGGGAGGAAAAGAGGGAAAGAGAGGGGGAGAGGGAGGAAAAGAGAGGGGGAGAGGGAGGGAAAGAGAGGGGGAGAGGGAGGGAGGGAAAGAGAGGGGGAGAGGGAGGGAGGGAAAGAGAGGGGGAGAGGGAGGGAAAGAGGGGAGAGGGAGGGAGGGAGGGAGGGAGGGAGGGAGGGAGGAAAGAGGGGGAGAGAGAGGGAGGGAGGGAAAGAGGGGGAGAGAGAGGGAGGAGGGAAAGAGGGGGAGAGAGAGGGAGGGAGGGAAAGAGAGGGGGAGAGGGAGGGAGGGAAAGAGAGGGGGAGAGGGAGGGAGGGAAAGAGAGGGGGAGAGGGAGGGAGGGAGGGAAAGAGAGGGGGGAAAAGAGAGGGGAGAGGGAGGAAAAGAGGGAAAGAGAGGGGAGAGGGAAAGAGAGGGGGGAAAAGAGAGGGGGAGGGGAGGAAAAGAGGGAAAGAGAGGGGGAGAGGGAGGAAAAGAGGGAAAGAGAGGGGGAGAGGGAAAGAGAGGGAGGAAAAGAGGGAAAGAGAGGGGGAGAGGGAAAGAGAGGGAGGAAAAGAGGGAAAGAGGGGGAGAGGGAAAGAGAGGGGGAAAGAGAGGGAGAGGGAGAAAGAGAGGGAGGGAAAGAGAGGGAGGGAGGGAAAGAGAGGGGGAGAGAGAGGGAGGGAAAGAGAGGGGGAGAGAGAGGGAGGGAGGGAAAGAGAGGGGGAGAGAGAGGGAGGGAGGGAAAGAGAGGGGGAGAGAGGGGGAGAGAGAGGGAGGGAGGGAAAGAGAGGGGGAGAGAGAGGGAGGGAGGGAAAGAGAGGGGGAGAGGGAGGGAGGGAAAGAGAGGGGGAGAGGGAGGGAGGGAGGGAAAGAGAGGGGGAGAGGGAGGGAGGGAAAGAGAGGGGGAGAGAGAGGGAGGGAAAGAGGGGGAGAGGGAGGGAAGAGAGGGGGAGAGGGAGGGAAAGAGAGGGGGAGAGGGAGGGAAAGAGAGGGGGAGAGGGAGGGAGGGAAAGAGAGGGGGAGAGGGAAAGAGAGGGGGAGAGGGAAAGAGAGGGGGAGAGGGAAAGAGAGGGGGAGAGGGAAGAGAGGGGAGAGGGAAAGAGAGGGGGAGAGGGAAAGAGAGGGGGAGAGGGGGGGAGGGAAAGAGAGGGGGGGAGGGAAAGAGAGGGGGGGAGGGAGGGAGGGAGGGAAGAGAGGGGGAGAGGGAGGGAGGGAAAGAGAGGGGGAGAGGGAGGGAGGGAAAGAGAGGGGGAGAGGGAGGGAGGGAAAGAGAGGGGGAGAGGGAGGGAGGGAGAGGGAGGGAAAGAGAGGGGGAGAGGGAGGGAGGGGAGAGGGAGGGAGGGAAAGAGAGGGGGAGAGGGAGGGAGGGAAAGAGAGGGGGAGAGGGAGGAAAGAGAGGGGGAGAGGGAGGAGGGAAAGAGAGGGGGAGAGGGAGGGAGGGAAAGAGAGGGGGAGAGGGAGGGAAAGAGAGGGGGAGAGGGAGGAGGGAAAGAGAGGGGGAGAGGGAGGGAGGGGGGGAGGGGGGGGAGAGGGAGGGGGGGAGGGGGGGGAGAGGAGGGGGGGAGGAGGGGGGGAGGGGGGGAGAGGGAGGGAGGGAGGGGGGGGAGAGGGAGGGAGGGAGGGGGGGGAGAGGAGGGAGGGAGGGGGGGAGGGGGGGAGAGGGAGGGAGGGGGGGAGGGGGGGAGAGGGAGGGAGGGGGGGAGGGGGGGAGAGGGAGGGAGGGAGGGAGGGGGGAGAGGGAGGGAGGGGGGGAGAGGGAGGGAGGGGGGAGAGGGAGGGAGGGAAAGAGAGGGAGGGGGGAAGGGAGGGAGGGAAAGAGAGGGGGAGAGGGAGGGAGGGAAAGAGAGGGGGAGAGGGAGGGAGGGAAAGAGAGGGGGAGAGGGAGGGAGGGAAAGAGGGGGAGAGGGAGGGAGGGAGAGGGAGGGAGAGGAGGGAAAGAGAGGGGAGAGGGAGGGAGGGGAGAGGGAAAGAGAGGGGGAAAGAGAGGGAAAGAGAGGGGAGAGGGAGGGAGGGAAAGAGAGGGGGAGAGGGAGGGAGGGAAAGAGGGGGAGAGGGAGGGAAGAGGGGAAAGAGGGGGAGAGGGAGGGAAAGAGAGAAATAGAGGGGGAGAGGGAGGGAAAGAGAGAAATAGAGGGGGGAGAGGGAGGGAGGGAAAGAGAGGGGAGAGGAGGAGGAAAGAGAGGGGAGAGGGAGGGAGGGAAAGAGAGGGGGAGAGGGAGGGAGGGAAAGAGAGGGGGAGAGGGAGGGAGGGAAAGAGAGGGGGAGAGGGAGGGAGGGAAAGAGAGGGGGAGAGGGAGGGAAAGAGAGGGGGAGAGGGGGAGAGGGGGGAGAGGGAGGGAAAGAGAGGGGGAGAGGGAGGAAGAGAGGGGGAGAGGGAGGGAAAGAGAGGGGGAGGAGAGGGAGGGAAAGAGAGGGGGAGGGAGGGAGGGAAAGAGAGGGGGGAGAGGGAGGGAGGGAAAGAGGGGGAGAGGGAGGGAAAGAGGGGGAGAGGGAGGGAGGAAAGAGGGGGAGAGAGGGAGGCGAGGGAGGGGGGGGAGAGGGAGGGAGAGGGAGGGAGGGGGGGGAGAGAGGGAGGAGGGAGGGGGGGAGGGAGGGAGGGAGGGGGGGGAGAGGGAGGGAGGGGGGGGAGAGGGAGGGAGGGGGGGGAGAGGGAGGGAGGGGGGGAGAGGGGAGGGAGGGAGGGAAGAGAGGAGGGGGGAAGGAGGGAGGGAAAGAGAGGGGGAGAGGGAGGGAGGGAAAGAGAGGGGGAGAGGGAGGGAGGGAAAGAGAGGGGGAGAGGGAGGGAGGGAAAGAGAGGGGGAGAGGGAGGGAGGGAAAGAGAGGGGGAGAGGGAGGGAGGGAAAGAGAGGGGGAGAGGGAGGGAGGGAAAGAGAGGGGGAGAGGGAGGGAGGAAAGAGAGGGGGAGAGGGAGGGAGGGAAAGAGAGGGGGAGAGGGAGGGAGGGAAAGAGAGGGAGGGAGGGAAAGAGAGGGGGAGAGGAGGGAGGGAAAGAGAGGGGAGAGGGAGGGAGGGAAAGAGAGGGGAGAGGGAGGGAGGAAGAGAGGGGGGAGGGAAAGAGAGGGGGAGAGGGAGGGAAAGAGAGGGGAGAGGGAGGGAGGAAAGAGAGGGGGAGAGGGAGGAGGGAGAGGGAGGGAAAGAGAGGGGAGAGGGAGGGAGGGGAGAGGGAAGAGAGGGGGAGAGGGAGGGAGGGAAGAGAGGGGGAGAGGGAGGGAGGGAAAGAGAGGGAGGGAGGGAAGAGAGGGAGGGAGGGAAAGAGAGGGGAGAGGAGGAAGAGAGGGGAGAGGAGGGAGGGAAGAGAGGGGAGGGAGAGGAAAGAGAGGGGGAGGGAAAGAGAGGGAGGGAAAGAGAGGGGGAGGGAAGAGAGGGGGAGGGAAAGAGAGGGGGAGGGAAAGAGAGGGGGAGGGAAAGAGAGGGGAGGGAAAGAGAGGGGGGGGAGAGAGGGGGAGGGGAAGAGAGGGGGAGGGGGAAAGAGAGGGGGGAGGGAAGAGGGAGAGGGGGAAAGAGGGGAGAGAGGGAGGGAATAGAGGGAGGGGAGGGAAAAGAGGGGGAGAGGGAGGGAAAGAGAGGGGGAGAGGGAGGGAAAGAGAGGGGGAGAGGGAGGAAAGAGAGGGGGAGAGGGAGGAAGAGGGGAGAGGAGGGAAAGAGGGGGAGAGGGAGAGGAAAGAGGGGGAGAGGGAGGGGGAAAGAGAGGGGGAGAGGGAGGGAAAGAGAGGGGAGAGGAGGGAGGGAAAGAGAGGGGGAGAGGGAGGGAAAGGGGGGAGAGGAGGAGGGAAAGAGAGGGGGAGAGGGAGGGAGGAAGAGAGGGGGAGGGAGGGAAAGAGAGGGGAGGGAGGGAAAGAGAGGGGGAGAGGAGGGAGGAAAGAGGGGGAGGGAGGGAGAGGGAGGAAGAGAGGGGGAGAGGGAGGGAGGGAAAGAGGGGGAGGGAAAGAGGGGGAGAGGGAAGAGGGGGGAGAGGGGAGGAAAGAGGGAGGGAGGGAAAGAGGGAGGGAGGGAAAGAGGGGGAGAGGGAAAGAGGGGGTGGGAAAGAGGGGGGGAGGGAAGAGAGGGGGGGAGGAGAGAGGGGGGGAGGGAAAGAGGGGGGGGGAGGAAAGAGGGGGGAGGGAAAGAGGGGGGGAGGGAAAGAGGGGGGAGGGAGGGAAAGTGGGGGAGAGGAAAGAGAGGAGGGAGGGAAAGAGAGGGGAGAGGGAGGGGGGAAAGGAGGGGGAGAGGGAGGGAGGGAGAGAGGGAGAGAGGGGGAGGGAAGGAGGGGGAGAGGGAGGGAGGAAGAAAGAGGGGGAGGGGGAGGGAGGGGGGAGAGGGGGGAGGGAAGAGAGGGGGAGGGGGAGGGGAGGGGAAAGAGAGGGGGGAGAGGGAGGGAGGGAAAGAGAGGGGGAGAGGGAGGGAGGGAAAGAGAGGGGGAGAGGGGGGAAGGGGGAGAGGGAAGAGAGGGGAGGGATGAGAGGGAGGAGGGAGGAGGGAAGGAGGGGAGAGGGAGGGAGGGAAAGAGAGGGGGAGAGGAGGGAAAGAGGGGAGAGGGGGGAAGAGAGGGGGAGAGGGAGGGAAGGAGAGGGGGAGAGGGAGGGAAAGAGAGGGGGGAGTGGGAGGGTAAGAGGGGGGAGAGGGAGGGAAAGAGAGGGGGAGGGAGGGAAAGAGAGGGGGAGAGGAGGGAGATGGGGAGAGGGAGGGAAGAGAGGGGGAGGAGGAAGAGGGAAAGAGAGGGGGTGAGGGAGGGAAAGAGAGGGGAGAGGAGGAGGAGGAAAGAGAGGGGGAGAGGGAGGGAAAGAGGGAGGAGGGGGAGAGGGGGAAGAGGAAGAGAGAGGGGAGTGGGAGGGATAGGGTAGGGAGGGAGGAAAGTGAGGGAGAGAGAGGGAAGTGGGAGGTAAGGAAAGTGAGGGGAGAGGTGGGAGGAAAGAGAGGGGGAGAGGAGGGAGGGAATGTGAGGGGAGAGAGGGAGGGAGGGAGAGAGGGAGAGAGGAGGGGAAGAGAGGGGAGGAGGGAGGGAAAGAGAGGGGGAGGGAGGGAGGGAAGAGGGGGAGAGGGAGGGGGAAGAGAGGGGAAGAGAGGGAGGGAGGAAAGTGGGTAGTGTAGGGGGGAGAGTGGAGTGAGGGAATGTGAGGGGAGAGAGTGGAATGAGTGGGAGGATGTGGGTGGTGGTGGGTTAGAGAGGGGGTGAGGAGGGATAGAGGGGGTATGAGGAGGGTTTGAGGTAAGTGAGGGGGTGGTGTGGGGTATGGTGGTTGGGGTGTTGTGTGGGGGAGTGGGAGGGTGGGTTTGTGTGGGGGTGTGTGGGTGGGATTGAGAGGGGGTAGAGTGGAGGAGGGGGATAAGAGAGGGGGAGTGGAGGTGTGGGTTAGGAGAGGGTAGTGAGGTGAGGTATGTGTGGGGGTTGTTGGTGAGGTGGGTTAGTGAGGGGTGTGTGTGGGTGGATTGTGTGGGGTAGTGAGGGGTTTGTGTGGGGGTAGTGTGGTGGGTGGGTTGTGCTGGGGTGTGGTGGAATGTGGTGGTTTGTGTGGGGTGAGGGTGGGAGGGGGTTTGAGAGGGGGTGGGTGGGTGGGTTTGTGTGGGGGTGTGGGTGGGTGGGATTAGTGGGGGTGTGGGTGGTGAGGGGTTTTGTGTGGGGGTGAGGTGGGTGGGATTGAGTGGGGGTGTGAGGGGAGGGTGGTTTTAGTGTGGGGTGATGGGTGGGTGGTTTTGTGGGGGGTGGGAGGTGTGGGATTGTGTGG